>NW_027513121.1:0-268168 GCF_048772815.1 Callospermophilus lateralis | reverse complement strand
CTCCTTTAAAACCCCTTGTCAATCCAGATCAAGAGAGTCACAACATTTGGCAGAGTCCCCTGTGTTTCTCCTTTGTTAGCAAAGCAATTAGCCTCCCCTTTTCTTTTTCTCAGAACCCATTCCTCATTATTTAATTGGTATAAATTGGCTTCTAGGTCAGGAACCGAACTTTAAGTTACATATTGGTACCCCCCCTCCGCCCCAGAACTTTGTGAGAGCTGTCTACTGAAATGTTAGGAGATGGAGCTTGCTTGGGGTGGAACTGAACCAGAGGAGCTAATCCTGTAAGTAAAAGGAGGGACTGAGGGACCCCCAGCAGCTGCCAAAGCTCTGTTGATTCAGGGAATACCCTCCTTCCTTCCGTGCACTGTAAGTATTATGCCACCTCTGTCTTGTTAAAAAAGAGAAAAAGAAAAAGGGGACACTAAATTCAGTAAAGTCACCATATAGACACTTTATTTTACATTTCAGGTTGCCCCTCTGTTAAAACATCTGGTCCCCCCCTGGGTGCCACTGGTGTAGTAGATTTTTTCTCTTATCTGCTCTGGTTTAAAGGATTCTGTCTGACAACCATAGTCTCTACCTCCTTTCTGTCTGTCTTGTGTCTTTGTTTCTGGTCCTTTAAGACATGTGCAATAATGTGTTGATATTATAAATTTTTTCTTGGGAATGATCTTAGCTGAATGTGTGTCTAAATGATGATGTTTTATCATAAAAAAACTGGTATCTGAATGGGTTTTTGAAGCATTGCACAATCTTGCAGTTAAAAGTCGGGTTTAGGTCATTGTTTAGTTTAAGATTTCAGGTAATTCATGCCAGAGAACTTAAATACTTAGGATGGAAAACTGAAGAACTCTACTTCCAAGTTGGCAAGTAACTTCCCAATCATTCACTTTTTTTTTTTTTTAACCAATTTTGAATTCGGTAGCCAGAGAAAATGTCACTGTGTGTACCAGTGCATTAATTTGGACAAGGATAGTAAACCATAGTATGGTATCTGTTGACAAAATAAGATGTAAAGACATAAAATTTTGTGAATTGTATCTTGAACTTGTATCATAATTTTCAACACCCCAACTGGAAAATTATGGTTAATATGCCTTAGGCCTGAGGTGTCTGCTCAGAATAGCATTTTTTTTCCTGCTCCTTCCAGACCTCAGCCATGACTCATGTTGAAATGCAAATGAAAAAAGCCTGCAAGCTTAGTAGGAGACTGATTTGATGCCTAACGGAAAAAAAAAGTAAATTGTATGGTATTTACTAATTACTGGCCAGTCATTTTTTCTAGGACTCTTATTGTTTTCCTTAGATACTTTATTATTTTTGAGCTCATGATTCTGAGCATACAGACCTAGGTTAATGTTTTTCTGATCAGTTCTATCTTTGACCAACTGTGGACTTTTTGAAACATTGCAATAGATATTTAACCTGTGAAAAACTACAAGGCCTTTACTATTATTATGTGTGCACAATTTTGTTATGTGTTGTCTGTCTATATAGACATATATCCGTATATCATATATATGATACACAAATTAACATATATAAGGAGCGCTCATTAAAAAAAGTGCTCATAAAAACAAATTTTAAAAAGTGGATCCAAAGATCTTTAGTTCACGTGGTTTAAATGTTTCAATTTAAATCGGATAAACAGATAAAAATAAATGTTTTTAAATTTAAGCTTACAAATTTTTCTAGGTGTTCAAAAATCTAATAAAATATTAATATCTACAAAACGTCTAATGTGCCTTGGTTCTAGAACATTTTCTTCAACATAAAAATGGTTTACACTGTTCAATACATTTCTCTAATATTTTGATAAATAAGTAAAGTAAATTTGATATGGGATTACTCATTCGTGAGTACTTTTGTTAGAAATCTGATTCATTTACTAAGGTCTGTATAAGTTTTTACTAAACTCTATATAAGGTTTTAAAAATCAGTCATGTGTTAATGAGACAAAAATTTTTTGAAACATAAGTTTACCCATAACATTGTGTTTATTAAGTTTTATTTTTTCTAGAGCAAGGAACCATAAAAATTAAAAAACTTATTAAATCAGAACTGTTATTTTAGAGCATTGTACTGCCATTTCTTTAAAAGCTAAACTTGGTTAATGTAGAAACATCAATGTAATTGTGATGCTATTAATGTTTTCATATCTTACAGGTATGCAAGTCTGTAAGGTAGAAACTTTAAAAGAGCATTATATCAAGCTCGTGTTCTGAAGTTGTATGGTAAAAAAATATATTGGAGATTTATTTACCTGTTATCAATAAGATATGTAAAGTTTTATGTTACTTTTTACATTGTGGAACAATTTAAATGTATTTTTAAGTTAATGAGAGCCTAATCTATGTAAAAGTTGAAAACTTTCAGGCTTTCTTTAATTCATGTTTTAAATGTGATATCATATGGTGTTAGCTAATGTTCATGAGACCACAAACAATTTATGTAAACTTTGTCAATGTTGCTTTTAATTTTTACTTTTTAATAAAAACAACCCCATACCATTATTGTCATCTGGTAATAACAAAAGGGTAATCAAAGCAATATAAACAAATACTTTAGGATTATACTCCTAAACAAAAACACCTAAAAAAACAAAACTGCCTTCTCAATAATTCATGACTTCATTGATCATTTCTAGTTAGAGACACTTGGTAGCAGAGTAATATTATCTCCTTTTGGTACACAGTGACCCAGTTCTGTTCTTTACTTTGTTTTAAATCAATTTCTTCTGCATCATCTGATGAGAGGTTCATATACTTCTTAAAACCAATGATTGAGCCCTCAACCTGCACATTCACTTGCTCATAGAGCCAAACCTGAAATTGGGAACTATTTTGCAAGTGTCTGAAGATGAAGTTGATGGGTTACACCTTCACTGTCTGTACATTTTGACCTTGGCCACAGTACACTAAAATGGAAGTTCACAAACACCACAATGACCTAGAGGCTCCTCACATAGAAACTTACAGATCTGGTATACTGTTTTCTAGAAACCCTTCCAAATTATAAAGTAATTCTAATAATCCATGTCTATCATAATTTTTCCTACCAAAAACCAATCCTGAGTATGAACTATTAGTTTCTTAAGGAGTAGATCTTCCCAGACCCCCAAACAAAAAAAAAATAAAGATCAGCTTTAGAACTAAAATGCTTAAGATTTATAAAGAGCCCTGCCTTACCTGAGATAAGGCTGTGTGTCCCATCTTACTATATGTGAGAATGACTATGAAACAAGTACGTCAGATAATATTTCTTTAAAGTTATGTTAAAAACATAAAAAATGTCAAGATTCCTAGGATCTCAAACAGGGGATATAATGTAATACTCAGCCAAAAAATTTAGGGTTGCTATTACACGAACTAAGTATTTTTACTTTTGTTAATTTTAGTTGAAATTTTCTTATAAGTTCTCTAAAGATTCCCTGTTAGTGTTTTACAAATGTGTTGCTTTAAGAACACAACATGGGTTTATTCAAGATAATAAGTCATCACCTACAATACAGACAGAATAATACAGATCCCAATTAATAAAAAGATAATTATAAAGTTATAGACATTAAAGTCCAGTACTCTTAATATAAGGCTGTTAAAATTAATTTGCTGGATGTTTAAGATTAGGATTTAAAATTAAAGTTAAATGAAAAGGGCCAAGAAAACCAATATTTGGCTCTTACCCTCTGAGTCAATCTGAATCCAGGGAACAGGGGACTTCTCTAAAGAGCTTTGCAACTCTGAGCCACATAACCTCCTGATCAGGGAGATTAATGAGACCACTGGAGAACAGAAAGCCAATCAGTGCATTTGTTATGAAGAGGAGAGTCATCAGAGAAAGGAGGTATTCCTGATGCTTCTGAGGGAAGATAAATGGTCAAGCAAGACCTGGACCCACCTAGCGCAAATGGCACTAGCAGAATTGAAAATGTGCTCTCATTTTTCCAGAATTGACTCCCATAAAGCTCAGCTGACTGTTAACAATAGATAGAAACAAAAGTCCGTTTGACTGCTTCATCTTAAACACTTTGGAAAGACAGTTAAGACGAAAATTCAGCCATTCCTGGGCATTTTAAATAATAATAATAATAATAATAATAATAATAATAATAATAATAATAATATTTTAAGGTATGCACTTTATTTTAGCCTCCCAAAATAAGTAAGACTGGAGGCTACAAAGAAGGATTCTCAGACAGGAATGCCTGATACTTATAAAAAGAGACTATCAAGAAGAGCTGCCAGAGGCAGAAATTTTTAATTTAAGGCCTGCAGATATTCCTAACCAACACAGGTAGTCTTGGTGTTTGCTAGTACGATTATCCAGCCCTGAGTAACAGAATTAAAGGTTTCTCTATTAGACGCAGAGGTCATACTAGAAAAAGGATTTTACAAGATCAGATGACATTACATTGTTAAACTGTATCTTATGGGGAAGGACAACTGTAACACTAAAAGTTAAATATTAATTTGATAGTCCTGATAACTGGGGATATTAAAGACTGGTGAGGGAACTTCTATACACTAACATGTTCCGGCTGCTGCAACATTTATTCAGTACTCATGGTTTTTGTTTCTCTCATAGAAGAACCCATCCCCAGATGACTTTACAACCTGTTCTTCCCCAACCAGACTTCAATCCGAAATGACTTCTAAAAGGCAACTCATGTCCCCCAACTGACTTATAAAAGGCAACTCATGTCCCTCACGCCATGCCCACTCACTTCACCCTGTCTCAGGTCAGAAGAAGAAATAATGATTGACGCCACTCTTCTTACAACAATGGAGAGAAAGATAAGTAGACTATCAATATAAGTAATTAATTAAGTCTGGTAAAATCAGGGAGATCGGTTTTGGGTAAGTTCTAAAAATTTGGAGAATCTTACCTGAGGGATTAAAATTTCCTCAGTGCTCTTCCCCTAATCTATTAAAGATTTGAAAGGGACACAGAGAAAAGGGGGAAATGATAGACCCAACCTGATCTTTTATTAAAATTGAGAGCCATCTTGCCACAAAGCCATGAAAAGGTAATTTTGGCTTTACCATAAATTACTGCAAATTCTGAACCTGCTTGAAATGCCTGCCCGTGCCTTGAACTCACGCATGCCCGGCTCTCTGACCAGATAGCAGCCCTCTCTGAAACTTTAGTGACACATCATAAATATTTGCCTTCTCTGGCCAGACAACATCCCTCTCTGAGGCTCTAATGGTCCTCTGAATTCTGATGTAGGGACAGCAAAAAAAACCTAAACTACCATTAGTGTGATGCTTGTCAGAGTTCTGTTATCTGTAACACCCCTTTTGTGTAACTTTCTGGGCTATAAAGCTGGGCTGTAGGAAAGCTGAGGTTGCTGTCTTGTTCCGGCTGTTTTGGGAGGGGAGGCAGCATGAAAGGTAGAAATAATAAGATTAATTTAATATGATTTTAATTAGAGTCAGTGGTCTTTTCTTGTGTCGTGGTCTAACAATTAACACTCCAAAAACATGGAGCTCTGACGGCCTAAAGACTTCTTGAGGAACTTCCTCTGAGGTTGGGCACTTGAAATATATGTTGTTGTAAGGAGCTTTAGCTTCCTTTCTAGTGAGACCATCAAAGATGGGTTTGAATCTATGTGACCTGGAGGACATGGTTTCTTGTATTCTAATGAACATAAGGCAGCAGTGCTGAATTTTCTCTTTGTAGGTAAACTGTGGCCACTGGGTGCTAAGTGTCTCCCCGTGTGGACTGTGAAGCCATTTTTTCATCCTCCACTTTTTGTGGTGTTTCGTGCTGCTGCACTGGGAGTTTGGTATTTGCTTCATGAAATACAAAGAGTTCAACTGGGACCCAGTTTTGGAGGGAGTTCTGTCACTTGTGGTGGGTCAGGGTCTGCAGGAGAATGCAACAACCAGGTTATATCTCACAGAGCTTGCCCCCTTGTACATAGAAATCTGACTCTGAACTTTGCCCTGGAACCTCTCCATGTAACAAGATGCCTTTACATAGAAGGTTCTGCTGGATGCACAATGTCAGTCACAAGCCATTTGGAAGGCAATGGCAAATCCTCATGGCCACACCACAGATGTATTATCACACACCTGCCCACCACTGCAATAGGCCCACTACTCAGCAGGCTCCAACTTACTGGCATCTTTGTTCTACACCATTTTCATGAAACTCGGTCAATCATGGCATTCTCTTGTACACTAATGATCAGTAACAAGACATCCAAAGGTTCTCTAGTGCCACCTGATTATTGGAATTTCAAAAATTTCATTGTATTTATCTAGCCATTTTTCATGGATGAAGTTGGAGACACTGTGGGTTTCAGTTCATTCAGGAACCATTAAATGGTGAGGAAGCTCATTTCAATGAAAGCTCTGGAGAACTCTCACAGGCAAGTCTTCCCATAGAGTCTTCAAAAGGTCGCATGAAGCCAGGCCCATTGAGGTCTTCAATGTGACGTCCAAGGGTGTTCTGATTCTCAACTATGGCTGCCAAATCTTTCAGAATAAAATCATGTGATATCCTAGCTGAGATTCCAAGGCTCTGTGGAAAGCCACCCTGTCCTTGATCTCAGTTTCCAAGGGCGAATCCCATGCGTGGCCTCCTAAAATCTGAACACAGTTCATGGCAATATTTCTCTGAGATCAGTTCCAGAACTCAGACTTTAAGGGGAATCACACCAGAGTTCAAGCCCAGGTAGACCCAGTCATCACTTCCAACCGCCACACAAATGACCACAATTAAAACCAAAGCACTCCCACAAGGCCCTCATCTTCTTCCATATAGACACTCATCATAACCTGTGGTTCGAGGTTTCCATGAGGGGATCAGTCCAAGACAGTGTACAAAATAACCTCCCTTGCCCCTCATTTGCCTAAAGTCAGGGTTGCCTGGACACCCTTCCTGAGAACCAGGAGTGATCAAATAGGCCTGCCATAAATACTGCTCTGCTTCCCGAATTTGAGGCCTCCTGACTCTCGGGTGTATATTCTTTATGTGAATTGGAATCATGAGAAAACCCAAGCACCTATGGGCTATCTTCTGCAGGGTTTGAAGAACTCATTTGACACAAAGGATCCCTATTTTCAATTGATGGAGGTCAGGAACCTTACAGAGGAAGGCGAGAGACTTCGTCCACAATGACTGCTTTTTTGGCCATTTTGGTTTTGGAAGCACACATGTAATCTTTCTTTAGATCCATCAGGTTCTGAGAATCTATGCAACAGCCTCACACATTGCCACGAGTCTGATGCAGACACATCCCTTTCCAAAGCAATTAAGCAAAGAGCTACAGGTGATGCCCATTAATTTCCATTGAAAACCATTTTTTCAGGCTTCACAAAGGGGTGGACTGAGACAAAGACGTTTCTGACATTCAGGGCAACAGAACAATAGGTAAGCAAATGGCCCAAAGCAGGGTTTCTCGAATGATATCTGAGTTTTCTGAGATGATCCCATTCCCTTCAGCTATCCAGTACGTGGCCATGTCACAGAGCCTGGAGGTGGTACATATTGTGGACACCAAACCATGAGCCTATTCTGGAGAGTGGCCCGAATTCAAGAAGAAAACAGGAACTTAGGAAGATAGTAGTTGTTGCCCATCTATAAGGCAAGCCACAGTCCATATATAAATTGGGCAGGATGAATGCTGTGAAGCTTTCTACAAGACAGGAAACATCCATTGATGCATTCTTTTTTCTAATATCTACAACCACAGACACAGTGGGATAAACAGACATAAAAACACTCGCCTTATCAAAAGACTTACTAGAAACGATCCAATCCAAACCAAACAAAGCGACTTTCCTACCTATTCCCAGATCATGAGAAAAAACCAGACTCACACGCACACCCACAAAGTCACCGCCTTCCCCCAAGTAGGTCTGTAACTATCCGGAGTGTCCTCTGACTGATGGGCCATACTATGTTCCCCCAAAATGGGCTATCCTATCTCAGATCTGGTCTCCTTGCCAACAATGTGAAGTTGTCAGGTGCCAGTGGTGAGCCACTACCTGCTTTCTCAGGAAAGGCCCCTCTTCAGAGCTCTCTTGGCATTTGGCCATCTTCACATCAGTAGTTACCAAGAAAGACTGACTCTGTCCTTGGTAAATCCAATCATGTGAGACCACTGGGACTGGGACTGGGACTGCCTCTGGGTGCCTGGCTTTTTGGATCCCAAGTTCAGAGAGTTCCATCACCAAGAAAGTGATGTAGGTCACTTCCTTCTGGAACTGAATGAGGTCACTGCCTAGGCAATCACTTTTTCCTAACATTTGCTTCCAAGTGTCCCAATAGATGGAGGCTGCCCCTACTTCCTGTGACACTTTCACAAGTTAGAATGGTATATCAAACATAGCACCCGGAAGCAGCTCTCCACACAGGCCTGGTTTGGTCCATCTTCTCTACATTAAGAAGAGAGAGATTGCTTCAGACACACCCATTCATCCTGACCAGGTTGTTTGTCGTGGAAGATGACTTTTGCTCTCTCAGGTCCTTCATAGCTTCCTCTATCTTCCCCTGGGTTCATTTCTGCATGGACCTTTGAGGTTCTCAGCAGGTGGAAGGTCTCTTATGTTCCTGTATTGTAAGACCAACTCTGTCCCTGCTCTTCTGTAAAGTTAGATGGAGGGCAAAGAGTATGGTTAGGGTTAATAACATGTTTGATTTGGGTTAGGAATCATTCTGCTGGATGAATAATGGTATTGGGAACCTGCGATATTTGTAAGTATATATAGAGGTGAAATATATGTATGAAAACAGAAATCTAGGTAAGATTTGAAGCCCAGAAGGGCATTGGATCCTTGATTGGGATACTTAGCTTTGAATTATGTTCTGCACATGTGTCTCAGATAAATCTATACACAATGGTATAGGACCTTGTACTTGGATGATTGAATGTCGAAGAGAACATTCAGTCTAAAAAGGATAGTTGGTAGGATTAGGAAGATAGTTGGTAGAATTAGAAAAAAAGAGTGAGTATAGGATTTGAAAAAAAAGTTCTTTAGCAATAGGGTTTCAGGTAGAGAGAAAATGTAAATGTCAGCACATGTGAAGAGTTGGTCACAATGATGAATTGGGGAAAATATGTAGGAAAGCAGATATCAATAGAGACATAGGAAATCAGGGAAATGATAAAGTGATTGATTGGATTAGACATTTTCAGCAGGCTTGAAGTTGAATATATAATCTTAGGAAGAAACACATATGTAGTCACCAATAGGATTGACATTTGAGAGCATTAGCCAACCTGGACACGGGTGATTTTTATAATCCATACTCATATTCCATTTAGGCTTTGGTACAATCGTAAGTGTGACTTTGCATTTTCTTGCCAGAATATTACTGTGATAAAATGTATATGTAGATCAGGTGACATGAGTATTTCTTGCACCATTTCTGGGAGCAATATTTTGAAGAGGTATAAATTAGTATTGGGGGCACAAATAGGTGTACCATGTGTGTATGAATATAGAGAGAATGATTGAATAGACCATACTGTGAATAAATAATATAACTTGTTCCAACTTTACAAATTGGAATAAATTTATATCTCAAAATACATAGCAAATCTTATATTGATATACATACATTCATTCCAACCAGTTATACATCTAATGGTAATATTAGGGTTGTAGTTTATCATAAATTCTGTGTGAGTTTTGCTTCAAAATTGATTATGGAAATCGAAAATAATGTATTTGGAAAGAAGTCTCATGAAATGAGCAGTCAAAAACAAGTAGGAATATATGTGTTCTGAAGCAGGAAGTGATTGAATGTGTTACAAATGTCTTTAAATTTGTGAACTTGTGGATGAAATGTACATTTTATGATGTACAAAAACTGAAGAAATAGAAATGTACCAGTGTTGAATAAAATTGAACGTCAAAATACACATCATGTCCCATAGGAATCTAGTAGCATTGATGTTAAAGTGGGTCAGTTACTGTAGAAATATAAGGATTTGTTTGCACCATTCACTGAAGTAAGTTTTCAGTACTAGAAAACAAATATGTATTTCAGGTGGATGAATGTTTCTGAAAATAATCTTATGAAAAGTTGATTATAAAACCACATACATGAACATTAGTGAATTTAGGGAGTGTATAATAAGACACATGTATTTCATATTTTGAAAAATCTAGAGTGTATATATATATATATATATATATATATATATATATATATATACACACACACACACACAAATACATTGGAAAGTAGAAAATATATGCCAATCAAAATTCATCATGAAATATATATCATCCACAGATCCAAAAATATTAATTTTACTGAACATGGATTTATGTATAATGTTGCTCAACTAAAAAGCTCACTCATAGTTTGAATTTTCAGTTCCAAAAGCATTTAGGAGGAGTGATTTCTTCTCATACTTTGTATCTGCCAAGTTAGCCACCTCACAAAAATGTACATGTATTCCAGGTAGGATTTTGTATGTGCATATAAAAATACATGTGCTGAATTGGCTACAGAAAATGGGAGACAGGAATTCACATGTGTGTTAACTTTAAAAACACATGGAGAACAATTTCAAGAAAAAAATTGACAAGATTTATAACTCCTACCCTATATCATGGAAAAGGCAAGACCAACTATTCACCATGCCTCCTCTGAACTGCTTGTATTTCTATTCTGTTTGGGTTATTTTTCTCCATCATATTAGTATTAGTAGTCAGAGTCTAGTAGGGTATGGGTTAGTGTCAGAGTTTCAGTATTTCAAATGAAAAAATGCAAAATGTATCCAATGTGTATGTAAATATGTGCTACACAAAAATCTTCCCACTCTTATCCAGAACAATGTCTTGACAATACCTTCGCCCCAAGTAAGAAACAATTAGAGGAAAAGAGTTAGAAATTCCGTGAATACATATCTGGAATGGAAAACAATCAGGAGTTCACAATCTTGGAAGTGGTAGAGGAGTTTTCAAAAGTAAGGAACAGGGTAAACACTCCACAAAAATGGAATTCTGCTGGCCTAGAGACTTCTTGGGAAACTCTCTGTGAGGGTGGGCACTTGAAATATATGTTGTTGTCAGGAGCTTTAGCTTCCTTTCTAGTGAGACCATAAAAGCTGGGTCTGCATCTATGTGACCTGGTGGACATTGTTTCTTTTTTTCCCAATGAACATGAGGCAGCATTGCTGAATTCTCCCTTTGTAGGTAAACTGTGGCCCCTGGGGGCTAAATGTCTCCCCATGTGGACTGTGAAGCCATATGGTCATCCTCTATTTTCGTGGTGTTTTTTGCTGCTGCACTGGAAGTTTGGTACTTGCTTCACGAAATACAAGGAGTTTAAATGGAACCCAGTACGGGAGGGAGTTCTGTCACGTGTGGTGAGTCAGGGTCTGCTGGAGAATACAAGAACCAGGCTTCTATCCCACATAGCTTGCCCCCTTGACTATAGCAACCTGATTTTGAACAGCGTCCTGAATCCTCTCCATATAACAAGATGCCTTTACATATAAGGGTCTGCTGGTTTGACCATGTCAGTGACAAGCCATTTGGAAGCCAATGGCAGATCCACATGGCCCCACCACAGATGTTTTATCACACACCTGCCCACCATTGCTCTAGGCCCACTACTCAGCAGGATCCAACTTTCTGGCATCTCTGTTAAACACCATTTTAATGAAAACCAGTCAATCAAGGCACTGTCTGGTATACTCATTGTTGGAAAAAGTATAAACGGCAGCCATACCCCAGAGAAAAACCCCAACATGGCGCCTAAGGACTTCTTCTTCCTACCTTCTTCTTTTCTGAAGTGGCGCGAAAAGTTCCCGCCGGGTGAACTCTCCCACTGGTGCCAATTTCAAATCTCGCTGGCGGGGAACCTTAGCCCCAATGAGAACTAACTCCTGGGCTCCGGAGCTGATATCTGAAAGAACTTGCCAATAAACGGGTTGCCTGCCATTTATCTAAGTCCTTTCATCTCCTCCTTAGTTCTATATAAGCACACAGCTTTTTGCAATAAAATTGGAATTCTCCCGGCGAAGTGCCTTTGAGTGGGGAGTTCTTTCATTTTGGTGCCCCGTTTGAGGATACGGGTGAGCTCTTTCCAACAAGAGCCCCGTCCCCCGTTCCGCCCAGCCACTCCGTCCTGGTCCGCTCTTTTCAGACGCCAGCTTCCTGCACTCACCACTGATCTGATGTATGTAAGCTTCCCCTGACCCCGGCTCGCCAACTTCCTTCGGGCTACCGCTAGTTTTGTGACCCTGATCGTCCAGCACACTCTAGACGCCCGGTAGGGGAGAGGGAATTCCTCCCATCAAGACCTTTACTGGTCACAGTGGACCCTCTAGTGATCCGTTTCCCTTTGGGGCATGAGGGTTCTGAGTTTACACTAGAGGCTCTGTGGTTTTTCCTCCTTTGCTGCCACTGCTGCTGCCGGCTAGATTTGCTGTTTCCTGCAGGGCTGCTGTGTCTGGCTGAAGCTGCCTCTCTGCTCAGGGAAAACTGAACTCCCGTCCTAGAACTGCATTCTGCTGGAGCTGGAGTTCTGTTTTCATTACTGACTTCTTCAGCTGCGTTCGAAAACTTTCCTGACGTCAGGTTGCCCATGGCTCCAAACCCATTGGGTCTTCCAGATCGCACTTCACTGGTGACGACCAGGTAGTACCCTCTGTATTTCCTCGCGACAGCTGGTCATTTTGGGGACACCCACGTGACCCCCATTCGCCCTGAATTTCCTGGAAGCCGTTCCAGCTCGGGTTTTCTCTTTGTCTCTCTCGCTTACTCTTATTCTCTCTCTCTCTCTCTCTCTCTCTCTCTCTCTCTCTCTCTCTCTCTCTTCCATCTCTCCCTGTGACAATGGGCACCTCTTCATCTGTACCTGAAGCCTCACCTCTCAAATGTTTAATAAAAAATCTGGCCACACTCTCCCTCACACCAGACATCAAGCCCAAACTTTTAATTAAATTCTGTACCCAAGATTGGCCTCCATATCCACTGGATAATGGCAATCATTGGCCTCCAGAAGGCTCCTTAGATCCAAACCTCCCCTGGGACCTTTTTAACTACTGCCAGCGTCTGGAAAAGTGGAGGGAGATTCCCTGCATTGAAGGTATTAGCCTTCCCACACAGCACCTTGTCTCTGCTCCTCCTGCCCTCCCCGTCAGGTCCTCCTTGCTTGCAATCCCCTCTCTTTCCCTACTTCTACTTCTGACTTCACAGATTCTTCCTCATTCAACCCAGCAGATGAACCCCCACCTTCTCCCCAGCCCCATCTGCCCCTTCTCTTCTGCAATACCCTCCTCATCCTCTGCCTGATTCCATGGATCCTCAGCCTTCCATTTTATCCCCCTCCCCTCCGTCCTCTTCTGCCTGCTCCACTTCCTCCTCTTCCAAAGAGACACTCCCTTCCCCTCCCTCTCCTTCCTGTCCTCCACCTGCCTCTCTCAGTCCTCCTTTTACCAGGTCTAAAGGACTCCTTCCCACCCCTAAGACAATCGCACCCCTTCGTGAGGTAGCTGGTCCCGAGGGTGTCATCAGAGTCCACGTGCCCTTCTCCAGGTCAGACATTACTCAGCTAGAGAGCAAGTTAGGCTCAATCACCACTAAACCCACCACTTACATTCGGGAGTTTCAGTGGGTCCTGCAAGCATATAGCCTCACTCATCATGCCATATACATGCTCTTGGCCAATACACTTCTCCCCGAGGAAAGGCAATGGGTCTGGGAGCTAGCCCAAGCCCATGCTGATGAAAATCATAGGACCAATCCTGACCACCCCACGGGCTCTCATGCTGTCCCAGAGCAGGAACCCTATGGGATTACAACACCCCTGAAGGCTTACAGACTCATGACCTTTTTACATCCTGCCTCTTGGCGGGCCTGAAAAAGGCGACCCACAATGCTGTTAACTTTAAAAAGGTGCAGGAGGTCATTCAAAGGAAGGAGGAAACACCTTCAGAATTCCTGGATAGACTAACCAAGGCCCTTCAACACTGCACATAACTCGACCCAGAAACCCCTGATGGCCGTCATCTCTTAATGACATATGTTCTGGCCCAAAAATACTCTGACATTAAAGCCAAGCTTAAAAAGCTTGAACAGGGCCCTGCTACTCCTCAGACCGAAATCCTCGCTGTCTCTTTAAAGGTTTTTCATGGTAGAGAGGATGAAAGTGAATGTCGTAGGAAGAGAGCTGAAAATGCCAAATTCCAAATGTTGGCCCAGGTCATTCAGAGAAGGCCATCACCACGCCGTCCCAATGTGACACCCCCTGGAGCTTGCTTCAAATGTGGTAAGGATTGTCCTTCGCCGAGAACACCCTACAACCCCTGCCCAACATGCCATCAAAGGAGACACTGGGGGGAAGACTGCCCAACAACCCGGAAGGGAGGTTGGTCAGCCACCCGGCAACCCCAGCCTCTCCTGGGCTTGGCAGAGGAGGAATGATGGAGCCCTGGGCCTTCTCTCCAGATTATTACCATCAAGAATCAAGAACCTAGGGTCACCTTCCTGGTGGATGGACGCTTCATTACCTTCCTTTTGGATACTGGTGCCACTTTTTCGGTCTTGAGGGAGTATTGGGGTTCTACCACACCCTCAAAAACTCCTATTGTCGTGGTAGGAGGTAAACATATTTTCCCTCAAAATCCCTTTTGTCCTTCACTCACTCCTTTCTCGTTATGAGCCATTGCCCCATTCCCCTTCTGGAAAGGGACATACTCTCACTATTAAAAGTCACCATTCACATATCACCCCACACCTCTCCTACCTCTCATTTCCTCATGATGTTCCTAGGGGCAGATACACCTCCTCCATGCACTCTCCCACGACTATCTAAACCAGTTAACCCTGAGTTTTGGGACAGAACTACACCCTTTATGGCTAAATGCAGTCCTATTCATATTGTCTTACTGGAGCCTTCAAGATATATTAGTCAACCATGATATCCACTCACAACCACAGCCTTCCTCGGATTAGAAGCCATCATCCAGGATTTATAATTAAAGGGGTATCTTAGGCCTACACACTCTCTTTTCAACACCCCCATTCTGGCAGTTAAGAAACCTAACGTGTCCTACAGGCTGGTTCTAGACCTTCCCCTTGTCTACTCCTCTGTGGTCCCCATCCACCCGCTAGTGTCCAACCCTTACACCCTCCTCTCTCAGATCCCTGCCACTACTACCCACTTCTTGGTTCTAAATTTGAAACATGCATTCTTTTCTATTCCCTTGTTCTCAGAATCTCAGGATATCTTTGCTTTTACTTGCACTGACTCTCACACCCGCCATTCTCATCAGCTTACCTGGACTGTCCTCCCACAGTGATTCAGGGATAGCACCCATCTCTTTGGCCAAGTTCTTGCCCAGGACCTCACATCCTTTCACCCGACCTGTCCTGACTCTACTCTCCTTCAATATGTCGATGACCTTCTTCTATGTAGTCCCTCTGGGAACACTCTCAATCCCACACTGCACAGCTTCTTAAATTCCTAGCAGACAAGGGAAATAGGAAGTCTCCCCACAAGGCCCAGGTTTCCCAGTCTTCTGTCACCTTTCTTGGTTTTTGCCTTACACCCAGAAAAAAGGAAATAACACTGGATAGGAGGCAACTCCTCTCTGATCTTCCAGTGCCCCATACAAAAGCCAAAATACTATTATTCCTAGGACTAGCAGGTTATTTTAGGGACTGGATCCCAAATTATTCTCTTCTATACAAATCCTGTATGAACTAGCAAAGGGACCCCCTAGTGAATCTCTTGCCTCCTCCCCAAACTACCACTTGCGCAGGCTTCAGCAACTTGTCTTAAAGGCACTTGCCCTTCACCTTCCTGATCTTTCAAGACCATTTCATGTATATGTCCATGAAAAAGGGAGGCAAGAACTTGGGGTCTTAGGTCAAAACTATGGGCCTACATTTGCACCTGTGGCATATTTGTCCAAGCAAATTGACCCTACCATCCGTGAGTGGGCCCCTTGCTTAAGAGCTCTGACGGCTGGACAAATTTTACACAAAGAAGCCTCTAAGCTTACTTTTGGGGCCCCTTTAACTATCCACTCCCCACATCACTTGAAGGATCTTTTAGCTTATAAGGGCTTTCAAACCCTTCCTCCATCCAGAGTTCTGTCACTCCTCACTTCCTTTCTGGAAAACCCTAACATTACTTTCCTCCCCTGCTCTGCACAGAACCCTGCTTCACTGCTCTCAATGACTCCCACGTCTAACACACCAACTCATAATTGGTTGGAAACCTTAGATGATTTCCTCCCCTGTCATTCTTCCATTTCTGAGAGACTACTAGCCAAGCCTGACCTTATCTGGTTTACTGATGGCAGTTCCTTTAGGCAGAATTGCACTCATTACTTTGGATACACTGTAGTTTCAGCCACTGAGATTATAGAGGCCAAAGCTCTGCCTTCAGGAACTACCAACCAGCAGTCTGAACTTATAGTAGCCACTCGTGCCTGCCTTCTAGCACAAGGAAAATCCCTAACCCTTTATACTGATTCAAAATATGTCTTCCATATCTTATCCCATGCTGCAATATGAAAGGAGCGAGGCCTACTTACCACCAAAGGTAATGTGATCACTAATTCGGCTCTTATAACCAATCTGATAAAGGCCTCCCACTTACCCACCCAGGTGGGAGTTGTCCATTGTAGGTCTAATTAGAAGGACGTCTCTCTTATCACTGAGGGCAATGCCAAAGCTGACCAGGCGGAACAAATGGCTGCTACCACTTCCAATGATGGACCCCCTGGGGGACATATAATGGCCACTTTAGACAGCTCATCTGAAGCCCCTACTTCTTCCAGTAAGAACAAGGATCTCTTCAAGTTCCTTCATACTCTATTCCTTTCCAATTCTCAGTCTTTGACCCTCTTTTTACAGAGCTTCTTCTCGCTCACCCTCTCTGACAAAGCCATGCTACAGAATATAGCCTCTAATTGTCAGATCTGTCAGTGGACCAACACTTATACTCCTTTAAGGCCCAAACCTTTTCCTTCCCACCAAGCCCGGGGACACATTCCCACTGCTGACTGGCAGGTAGACTTCACCAACATGCTCACAGTATGGCGCACTAAATACCTCCTTGTCTTTGTGGACACTTTCTCTGGTTGGATTGAGGCATTTCCCACTTCCAATAAAACGGCTTCCACTGTAGCTTTAATCTTACTGACAGACATCATCCCCAGGTTTGGTATGCCCACTTCTCTACAATATGACAATGGCCCTGAGTTTATTTCTAGAATCACACAAAAGGTCTCTCAAGCTCTCTCCTTCAAGTGGCATTTCCACTGTCCATATTATCCACAAGCTTCAGGGAAAGTGGAAAGGGTAAATTGTACTCTAAAGGAAGTCCTTACCAAAATGACAATGGAATTAAACTTAGACTGGGTCAAACTCCTTCCCTTGGATTTGCTTCGAATCAGAGCTCTCCCTAAAAACCATCTTTACTGTCTCCCTTTGAGATAATATATGGAAGACCTCTTATACCCCCTGGGTTGGTCATTTCACCAGGACCTCTCACCCGAGATTTGTCTTTGCCTCTTTTGTATCATCTCCGCTCGGAACTCTGGAAATATCAGGACTGGCTTCATCCGGACCCAGTGTCCTCTCCAAACACTCCTCCCTTAACACCTGGGAGTCTAGTATATTATAATACCCCAGAGGAGAAAGGGACTCTTGCCCCAAAATGGGAAGGCCCCTATCCTGTCATTCTCTGTACCCCCACTGCCGCCAAACTCTCCTTACCAGACAACCATCTAACTCCCTGGATTCACATTTCTAGGTTGAAGCCATATCACCAGGAGGCCCCACCTGCTGACGACAGGACCAACCCAGAGGAACTCCAAGAATCACCTCCTGAACCTCCCATTAACTCCTGCTCTCCACACTCATCTCACCCATTTAAGTTGCGGCTCACACGGTGTTCCATGCAGCCCAATTCCTCTTAAAAAAGTCACAATGGGCTCTCTCAACACCCTAATCTTCTGTAACTGCTTGTTTTTTGTGCTCTGCTTATTTTCTGTGCTCTATCGGGACTGGTCTTTACCCTCCTCTCCTACCATGTATTTATTCACTCTTCAGGAATGATACTCAGAACATGGCATGTAGAAGGTCCGTGCAGTGGATGCAACTACTTGCTTCATCCACAACTGCACCTCTATTTCCCTAAAATTGTCACCTTCAAGGACCTTCGTCCCTGGTAGCTGGAACTGGCTTTTCATTTGCTTCCTTTTTGATCAAACAAAAGACTATTGTCATTGGTGGCCTGAGATATATAATGGGTGCCCCTATTGGTCATGCAGGTTCCATGATGAACATGGTAGCTATTCTTACCACTCACTTTGTTACCCTAAAGTGTGGACTTCTAGTTACCTAAAGTGGGATAAAGTCTCTTTATCTGATAACAATGGATGGTATACTTTAGATATACCTGACCCCAAGGCCAAACGTTGGGACTATGTTGAGTTTGCTGTCTATGCTCGGACAACCTCAGCCAGACCCACAGGGTGGATGACAGTTGGCCGCACCCTGATTATGCCACCTAAGGCAACCATCCAGGTAGTTGAACACATTAAGGAGTCAGAATCAAAACTTTTAGATCTTATCCATAGCTCATCCACAAAGGATTCAGACCCTTCAACCCCCTCAGGTCCCCCTGACACATGGCTCAATTTGTTACACCAATCTCTTCGATTATTAAACTCCACCCCTCTTTTTGTGCCTCCTTCTCAGTGCTTTCTCTGTGCTTCACTTAGTCCCATTAGCGGCAGGAAATATTTCAGCAAAAACCTACAATTTCTCTAAGAAAGGACAACCCCTACATGTGACACGTATCCCACTGTGGGAAAGTTATTTCAACAATACTTTATTTGCTTTCATCTGTTTCCACCTGCCAATAATGAATCCTTTACCCATTTGTTCCTTGAGCTTAAGCACCCAATCGAGCCCTGCATTTATGCAACCTGGACATTTCCTCTGGTGTAATGGGTCTTTAAGTACCTCAACGATCAATGTCTCTGGCACCTGTTTCTTGGTTACTGTAGTTCCTCAGCTGTCTTTGTATACTCCCACCGAATTCCGACAGTTGGCCCTACCTTCCTGAACCCGTAGGGCAGTCTTTCTGCCGGTTCTGGTAGGCCTCACTTTAACAACCTCAGTGGCGGGTCTCGGATTCTCTGGTGGAGCTATAGGTCATGCTCTATGGGCATTCAAAGACCTGCAACAAAAACTGCAGGAAGCACTCGATACCACTGCTGAGTCTCTGGGCTCCTTGCAGCGCCAGGTTACTTCATTGGCACAAGTGGCTTTACAGAACCAAAGGGCAATTGATCTTCTCACTGCAGAAAAAGTGGGTACATGCCTATTCCTCAGAGAGGAATGTTGCTCTTATGTTAATGAATCTGGGCTGATAGAAAAAAATGTTGTTAAATTGCAGAAATTATTGACCAAATTGCTCAAACCTAGCTCCTCCAATCCCATAACAGGGTTCTTCCAATCCTATCTTGCCATGTACTTACTACCTATCTTGGGGCCCCTTATTGGGATGCTCCCTTTTTTTGCTCTCTTGCCATGCATAATGAAGTTCCTTCAAACCCAACTGCAAAAAATTTCTAATCAAAATTTCAACCAGCTTTTGCTTAGGCACTACCATCCTCTGATGACCGATGAACCCCTAACATCTTCAAGAGAACAGTTCACTCAGTGATGAAGCTCACTACCAGGCACGATGGAATGCAACGTACATCAGACAGCGGGAGGCAACGAGCTTGGAGAACCTCTCAAGCTGCCATCCTGGATTCATGAGTCTTTATGACCTTCTAAGCTTCCTCATGGCCCTTGGCCTCTTCTATGTCAGTCCCCCAACATGGAACTTCTGCCAAAAATTGACCTTTGCTTTAATTTTTATCTTCATTCTGTTTTTATTCGCTCTGATCTTCTTCAAGTGCTGGTGACGCCATGACCAGGCAACGCTTCCAGTATTTCCTAGAGTCTCTGTTACAGGACCAGTAGCTGATACCAACAATCTCCTCTCCAGGACTGGTTTCATGCCATCGACAACTTGTGGCATCAGGGAACTTTCATAGACTTTACCCCTACTGAAGTAGCTATCTATACCACTGGCTTTTATTTCTGGCTGCCATGATATCCCCAGACCTGGCCCCCGAGCATTTGTCCACTTTTCTTTCTAGGCCCCACAGCACCCCCACACAGCAGGCAGCAGCCAGAAATGACAAACAATGCCCCACTTTCTAAGAAAACAAAAAGGGAGGAATGTTAGGAAAAGTATAAATGGCAGCCATACCCCAGAGAAAAACCCCAACATGGCACCTAAGGACTTCTTCTTCGTACCTTCTTCTTTTCTGCAGTGGCGTTAAAAGTCCCTGCCCTTGTTAACTCTGCAGCCAGCGCCAATTTCAAATCTCACTGGTGGGGAACCTTAGCCCCAATGAGAATTAATTCCTGGGCTCCGGAGCTGATATCTGAAAAAACTTATTCTCAGAACATGAGACCAAATCACAAACCCACAACCACACCCACAAAGGCACCTCCTTTCCCCAAGTAGGTCTGTGACTATTCGGAGTGTTCTCTGACTGCTGGGCCATACTATGTTCCTCCGAAATGGCCTGTCTTGTCTCAGATCTGGTCTCCTTGGTCAACTCTGTGAAGTTGACAGGAACCAGTGGTGAGCCACTACCTTCTTTCTCAGGAAAGGCCCCTCTTCAGAGCTCTTCTGGCATTTGGACATCTTCAAATCAGTAGGTACCAAGAAAGACTGACCCTCTCCTTGGTAAATCCAAACAAGTGAGACAACTGGGACTGGGACTGGGACTGGCTCGGGGTGCCTGGCTTCCTGGATCCCAAGTTCAGAGAGTTCCAACACCAAGGAAGTGAGGTGAGGTCACTTCCTTCAGGAAATGAATGAGGTCACTGCCTTGGCAACCACTTTGTTTTAGCAGTTGCTTCTTATGGTCCCTTTAGATGGAGGCTGCCCCTACTTCCTGTGACCCTTTCATAAGTTAGAATGGGATATAATCCATAGGCTCTCAGGAACAGCTCTCCAAAAGGCCTGGTTTGGTCCGTCTCCTCTACATTAAGAAGACAGAGGCTGATTCAGACACCAAACTTCATCCTACCAGGTTGTTTTCCATGGAAGATGACTTTTGCTCTCTCAGGTCCTTCATAGCTGCCTACGTCTTCTCCAGGAATCATTTCTGCACATACCTTTGAGGTTCTCATCAGGTGGAAGATCCCATACATTCCTGTATTGTAAGACCAACACTGTCATTGCTTTTCTGTAAAGTTAGATTGAGGGAACAGTGTATGGTTAGTGTTAATAACATTTTCAATTTTGATTAGGAACCATTCTGCTCGATGAACAATGGTATTGGGAACCTGTGATATTTATAAGAATATAGAGGTGAAATATATGAACGAAAAGAGAAATCTAAGTAAGATTTGAAGCCCAGAAGGTCATTGGGTTCTTGATTGGGATACTTAGCATTGAATTACGTTCTGCACAGATGTCTCAGATAAATCGATATACAATGGCATAGGACCTTGTACCTTGGATGATTGAATGTAGAAGAGAACATCCAGTCAAAAAGGGATAGTCAATAGGATTAGGAAGACAGTAGGTAGGTTTAGGAAGAAGAGTGAATATAGGATTTGGACCAAAGTTTTTTAGCAATAGGGTTTCGGTTAGAGAGTGAATGTTAGTGATAGCACATGTGAAGATTCAGTCACAATGATGAACTGGGGAAAATATGTAGGAAAGCAGATATCAATAGACACATTACAAAATCATTCAAAGTGTAAAGTGAGTGACAGCTTTAGACGTATTCAAAGGGTTGAGTTTGAATATATAATCTTTGGAAGAAACAAATATGTAGTCACCAATAGGATTTTCATTTGAGATCATTAGGCAACCTGGACATGGATGTTTTTAGTAATCCAGGATCACTTTCCATTTAGGTATGGTACAATCATAAGTGAGAACTTTGCTTTTTCTGTTCAGAATATTACTGTGATAAAATGTATATGTAGATCAGGTTACATGTATTTGTTCCACCATTTCTGGGAGCAATATTTTGAAGACGTATAAATTAGTATTGGGGGTACAAAGAGGTGTACCCTGTGTCTATGAATATAGAGATAATACATGAATAGACCATACTGTGAATAAATAATATAACTGGTTCCACTTTAAATAATGGATTGAATTGATATCTGTAACTAAGTAAGAAATCTTATATTGATATACAATCATTCTTTCCAACCACTTATACATTTAAAGGTAATATTAGGGTTATGGTTTATCATGACGGGTGTTTTGCTTCAAATATGATAAAGGAAATCGAAAATAATGTGTTTGGAAAGAAGTCTCATGAAAAGAGCAGTCAAGAAACATGGAGGAATACATGGGTTCTGAAGCAGGAAGTGATTTGAAGTTAAACAAATGCGTATAAATTTGCTAAATTGTGGATGAAATATTTATATATCCTCTGATGTGCATAAACTGAAGAAATAGTAATGTTCCAGTGTTGAATAAAAATGAACGTCAAAATGCACATCATGTCCCATAGGAATCTAATCTACTTGCATTGATGTTAAACTCGTGTCAGTTACTGTAGAAATATTATGATTTGGCTTTTTTTTTTGGTGTTATAATACAATTTATTTTAGTACTAGCATGCCACAGAATGTAGAGGAAGGAACAATGGATTATTATTATCATTGTGATAATTTAAGGTTTTATATCACATTAAGCTATAATATGGCATAATATATCTTATGAATTAGAGAAAAATTTTTTTTAAAAAACCTATTATTTAAGGACCATATGCACTGACAATTTAAATGGCTTTCTCGTGATTTCAATTTCTATCAATTGTGTATTAATTGCCAAATATTTATTTTAGTACTTTTCATATTCATAATTGATATAAAGTCAATTGTTTAATTCTTCTTGTAAGTAGTTACTTATTACAGCAGGGACATTATTAATAATTCTAAATCTTTATAAGAAAAATGGTACAAAGTTATTTTCATGCAAAATTAAGAATAATTGCCTTCTCTGAATGTTTGATTGTTAATACATATAACAAAGAGCTTTTGATGAGTCTCTTCCGCAGTAAAACATAAAATGCAAAGATATAGTTGGGTATGTATGTCCAAATAAAGATAAGAAGAAATACACATTATTAGCTAGAAACAATTAAATAAAAGATGAAAAGAAAAATCCAATACATTGTACGAACTTGTCAGATGAGGTAGTATTCTGGAAGAATAGCCTAAGGCTAGACATGGTCCATGACAAAATATTAACTAAAAAAATGAAATATGAAAAATATAGGAAATGCTATGAATTTTTCATGAAGGTAGGTGAATTATCCTTTAATCTCATTTTATGTGCATTTTCAAAAGCCAAATTTCTGGTAAAATAAATTTGTGATAGTTACAACTACACAAAACAAAGTTTCTGCTTAGCAAAATGAATGCATCTCAACCCTTTTTTAGCTGATTTCTTCCAACTCAATTTTAAACCTTTATTTATTTATTAATTTTTATTGGTTGTTCAAAACATTACAAAGCTCATGATATATCATCTTTGATACATTTTTCTCATTTGGTTTATGAACTCCCATTTTTTCCCCAAATAAGAATTGCAGAAACACATTGCTTACACATTCACATTTTTACATAATGGCATATTAGTGACTGTTGTATTCTTCTACCTTTCCTATCCCCTACTATCCCCCCTCCCCTGCCCTCCCATCTTCCCTCTCTACCTCATGTGCTGTTGTTTAATTCTCTCCATTATTTCCGCCCCATTTCCCCTCACAACCTATTATGTGTAATTTTGTGTATCATTGAGGGTATTCTACCATTTCCATATGCTTTCTCTTCTCTCCCCTTTCTCTCCCCCCACACGTCTTTGTATAATGTTAATCTTTTCCTCATGCTCTTCCTCCCTTTCTGTTCTTAGTTGCTCTCTTTATATCAAAGAAGACATTTGGCATTTGTTTTTTTAGGGATTGGCTAGCTTTGCTTAGCATATTCTGCTCTAATGCCATACATTCCACTGCAAATTCTATGATTTTGTAATTTTTTAGTGCTGCGTAATACTCCATTGTGTGTAGATTCCACATTTTTTTTAATCCATTCATCTATTGAAGGGCATCTAAGTTGGTTCCACAGTCTAGCTGTTGTGAATTGTCCCGCTATGATCATTGATGTGGCAGTATCCCAATAGTACGCTGTTTTAAGATCCTCAGGGAATAGTCCAAGAAGTGTGATAGCTTGGTCAAATGGTGGATCCATTCCCAGCTTTCCCAGGAATCTCCATACTGCTTTCCAAATTGGCTGCACCAATTTGCAGTCCCACCAGCAGTGTACAAGTGTCCCCTTTTTTCCACATCCTCGCCAACACTTACTGTTGTTTGACTTCCTAATGGCTGCCGATCTTACTGGAGTGAGATGGTATCCTAGGGTGGTTTTGATTTGCATTTCTCTGACTGCTAGAGATTGTGAGCATTTTTTCATGTACTTGTTGATTGATTGTATGTCCTCCTCTGTGAAGTGTCTGTTCAGGTCCTTGGCCCATTTGTTGATTGGGTTATTTGTTACCTTACTTTTTAATTTTTTGAGTTCTTTGTATATTTTGGATATTAGGGCTTTATCTGAAGTGAGAGGGGTAAAAATTTGTTCCCAGGATGTAGGTTCTCTATTTACCTCTCTTATTGTTTCTCTTGCTGAGAAAAAAAAAAAAAACTTTTAGTTTAAGTAAGTCCCATTAATTTATTCTTGTTATTAACTCTTGGGCTATGGGTGTCCTATTAAGGAATTTGGAGCCCGATCCCACAGTATGTAGATCGTAGCCAACTTTTTCTTGTATCAGATGCAGTGTCTCTGATTTGATATCTAGCTCCTTGATCCATCTTGAGTTAACTTCCTTGCTTGGCGAGAGAAAGGGATTCAGTGTCATTTTGTTGCATATCGATTTCCAATTTTTCTAGCACCATTTGTCCTTCGTATATTGCAGGTTTTTAGCCCCTTTTATCAAATATAAGAAAGTTGTAATTTTGTGGAATGGTTTCTGTGTCCTCTATTCTGTACCATTGGTCCACCTGCCTGTTTTGGTACCAGTACCATGCTGTTTTTGTTACTATTGCTTTGTAGTACTGTTTGAAGTCTGGTATCACTATACCTCCAGATTCAAACATCCTGCTTAGAATTGCTGTTGCTATTCTGGGTCTTTTGTTTTTCCATATGAATTTCATGATTGCTTTATCTTTTCTACAAGAAATGTCGTTGGGATTTTGATTGGCATCAATTTAAACCTGTAGAGAATTTGGGTAATATCGCCATTTTGATGATGCTAGTTCTGCCTATCCATGAATTGGGTATATTTTTCCATATTCTAAGATCTTCTTCTATCTCTTTATGTTTCTGTAGTTTTCATTTATAAATCTTTCACCTCTTTTGTTAGGTTGATTCCCAACTATATAATTGTTTTTCCAATTATCTTATTTTCTTTGAGGATATTTTGAATGGAGTGGTTTTCCTCATTTCCATTTCAGAAGTTTTGCTGCTGATATACAGGAATGCCTTTGATTTATGCGTGTTGATTGTATATCTTGCCACTTTGCTGAATTTATTTATTAACTCTAGCAGTTCCTCTGTAGACCCTTTTGGGTCTGTTAAATATATTATCATGTCATCCGCAAATAGCGATAATTTAAGTTCTTCTTTTCCTAGTTTTATGCCTTTAATTTCTTTTGTCTGTCTAATTGCTATGCCTAGTATTTCAAGAACTGAATTAAATAGAAGTGGTGATAGAGGGCATCCCTCTTGTTCCAGATTTTAGAGGGAATGCCTTCAGCTTTTCTCAATTTAGGATGATGCCAGCCTGAGGTTTAGCATATATAGCTTTTACAATCTTGAGGTAAGTTCCTGTTATCCCTAGTTTTTCTAGTGTTTTCAACATAAAGGGATGCTGAACTTTGTCGAATGTTTTTTCTGAATCTATCGATACGATCATATGGTTGTTGTCTTTAAGTCTATTGATGTGGTGAATAGCATTTATTGATTTCCGTATAATGAACCAGCCTTGCATCCCAGGGATGAATCCTACATGATCATGGTGCATAATTTTTTTTGATATGCTTTTGTATTCGATTCACCAAGATTTTATTGAGAATTTTTGCATCCAAGTTTATTAGAGATATTGGTCTGTAGTTTTCTTTCTTTGAAGTGTCTTTGTCTGGTTTTGGGATCAGGGTGATATTGGCCTCATAGAATGAATTTGGAAGAGTTCCTTATTTTTCTATTTCTTGAAATAGCTTGGAAAGTATTGGTATTAATTCCTTTTTGAAGGTTTTGTAGATCTCTGCTGTATACCCATTCGGTCCATGGCTTTTTTTGGTTGGTAGTATTTTGATGGCTTCTTCTATTTCTTCCTTTGTTATTGGTCTGTTTAAATTGTGTGTGTCTTCCTGACTCAATCTGGGCAGATCGCATGACTTAAGAATTTATTGATATCTTCACTATCATCTATTTTATTGGAACATAGGGTTTCCATATACTTTCTAATTATCTTCTTATTTCTGTAGTGTCTGTTGTGATATTGCCTTTTTCATCCCGTATGTTAGTAATTTGAGTTCTCTCTTTTCTTCTCTTCCTTAGCATGGCTAAGGGCCTGCTCTCTCTTTTCTTCTCTTCCTTAGCATGGCTAAGGGCCTGCAGATCTTATTTATTTTTTCAAAGAACCAACTTTTAGTTTTATCAATATTTTCAATTTTTTTTTGTTTCAATTTCGTTGATTTCTGCTCTAATTTTAATTATTTCTTGTCTTCTACTACATTTGCTGTTGTTTTGCTCTTCCATTTCTAGGTTTTTGAGGCGTAGTGTGAGTTCATTTATTTGCTGATTTTTCTTTTTTTTTTGAGGAAAGAACTCCAAGAAATGAATTTCCCTCTTAAAACTGCTTTCATTGTGTCCCATAGATTCCAGTATGTTGTGTCTGTATTGTCATTTGTCTCTATGAATTTTTTTATCTCCTCCTTTATGTCTTCTGTAAACCATTGATCATTCAGTAGCATATTGTTCATTTTCCATGTGATGTAGGATTTTTCCTTCCTTCTTTTATCATTGATTTCCAGATTCATTCCATTATGATCAGATATTCTGCATGGTATTATCTCCACGACTTTATATTTACTAAGAATTGCCCTATGGCATAATATATGGTCTATCTTTGAGTAGGATCCATGTGCTGCTGAGAAGAACGTGTATCCACTTTTTGATGGTTGATATATTCTATATATGTCGGTGAAGTCTAGGTTACTGATTTTGCTGTTGAATTCTATAGTTTCTTTATTCAGTTTTTGTCTAGAGGATCTGTCTAATGGCTAGAGCGGTGTGTTGAAGTCACCCATAATTATGGTGTTGTAGTTTATTTGACTCTTGAACTTGAGGCGAGTTTGTTTTATGAGTGTTGCAGCTCAATTGTTTGGTGCATACAAATTGATAATGGTTATGCATTGTTGGTGCAAGGTTCCTTTTAACAGTATATAGTGTCCTTCTTTATCCCTTTTGATTAACGTAGGTTTGAACTTGATTTTATTCGATATGAGTATGGCCACTCCTGCTTGCTTCCGAGGGTCATGTGAGTGGTATGATTTTCCCCAAACTTTTAATTTCAGCCTCTGTATGTCTTTACCTATCATATGAGTCTCCTGAAGGCAGCATATTGTTGGATTTTTTTTTTTTTTGATCAAGGTTACTAGCTTATGTCTCTTGATTGGTGAGTTTAGGCCATTAACATTTAAGGTTACAATTGAAATATGATTTCTACTTCCAGTCATGTTTGTTTGTTTGTTTATTTATTTATTTATTTATTTATTTATTTATTTATTTTGGTTAGTTTTTACTTTTTGGTTATTTTCCTCTCCCTTTACTGAGATACCTCCTGCTGCTAGTTTCAGGCATTACTTTTCAAATCCTCTTCTTGTAGTATTTTGCTCAAAATGCTTTGCACTGCTGGTGTTCTGGCTGTGAATTCTTTTAGCTTTTGTTTATCGTGAAAGACTTAAATTTCATTGTCAAATCTGAAGCTTAATTTTGCTGGATACAGTATTCTTGGTTGGAATCCATTATTTTTGAGCGTTTGAAATACTTTGTTCCAGCATCTTCTTGCTTTCAAAGTTTGTGATGAAAAAAATCAGTCGTTAACTTAATTGGTTTACCCCTGAATGTAACCTGCCTACTTTCTCTCGTAGCTTTTAATATTCTCTCTTTGTTCTGTATGTCCTTGTTCTGGCTATCTTCATAAATATTTGTCTTGGAGTTGGTATATTATGGTTTTGAATGATTGGGGTCCTGTAGGCTTCCAGGATTTGGCAATCCATTCCATCTTTCATCTCTGGGAAATTTTCTAGAATTATTTCATTTAATATGTTGTCCATTCCTTTGGTTTGAATCTCTATGCCTTTTTCTATCCCGATGACTCTCAAATTTGTTTTTTTTTATGACATCCCATATCTCTTGAATAGATTGCTCATTGGATTTAAGCATCTTTTCTGTGTTTACTCTATTCTTTTCAAGTTGATAAACTTTGTCTTCATTATCTGACGTTGTAACTTCTACTTGATCTAGTCTATTTGTAATACTCTTCGTTTGAGTTTTTAATTTGGTTTATACTTTCCTGCATTTCTAGGATTACTGTTTGATATTTCTTTTTAATGTCTCTATCTCCTGGTAAAGCTCATTCTTTGCCATTTGAATTTGTTTGTTTATTTGATTTTCAAAATATACTTTTATTGCTTGGACTTGCTGCCTCATGTCTTCTCTAATATTCCTTTCCATCTGAGTTAGGTATGCCTTGAGTTTTTTCCCTATCCCTATTTCTGATGCTTCACGGTCCTCCTTTAGAATTTAGTTGTCCTGCATTTTTTGCACACCTTTTTTTCCCTTGTTTTTTCATGATGTTCACGTTACTTTTCAGCTCAATTTGATTGCTGTGTTTCTGCTTTCTTCAATAGATTTGTTTTGGTTTTATATATCTCTGTTGTCTCTCTTTTGTGTTTGTAGACTATGCCTGCAAAAGTGGATTCCACTTGGAAGGAATTCCGACAGCTGAGCTCCAGTGATGTCACCTGTCTGCTATGGCGGGCCCCAGGCTCCTTGCCGGGGTGTTTGAATGGGGGGGTGGGACTGGACTGTCTCTGGTTGGTTTCACCTCCCGGTCGCTGGCGGGTGGGCGGTCTCCAGCCATCCAGTCGTGCAATCAGCGAATGGGCTGTCACCGGCGGGCAGGTGATCTCTAGCTGCCCAATTGCGCAGGCAGCCAGCGGGTGATTGGTTGCTGGTGGGCAGGCGTTCTCCAGCCTCCTAGTCACGTGTGTCTGTCCTCTGGTCCCCTGGTTTCCTCTGCGAGTCCTGATTTCCCCTGCGACACCAGATTTCCCCTGAGTGATGCCTCTTGGCAGCTCAAACTGTACTCTTTGCCTGCCGTTCCTTGGTTGTGGAGGGTGTCTATTGGGAACACTGGCACTCTATTGTTTTGATTTTTTCCGCTTGCCCCACCCATTGTGCTGGCTAGAAAAATTTTGTTTTCACCGGTGATGGGACGGGAAGTTGAAGGTCAGGTGCCACTAGTTTTCCCCCCGTCTTTATGAAGGCTTTCTCTGGTAATCCCTCCCCCAGAAAGCCTAAGAGAGAATTTTTGCGAATTACCTGCTGTATGGGAGATAAGCTGAGTAATACACACCTGTTTTGTTGTTGCAATCTGTCGGAGAGTGGTGGTGGATACTTCAGCTCTCCAAGATGGTGGCCGTTGGTTTCCTGGGTGGAGTTTCGGTTGTGGGGGATAGAACTGTAACACTTTCTTCCCCATCTGAAATCCCGAACTCAGCCCCAGGCTCAGTGGTGGGTGAGCCAGCCGGATTCCACAGAATCCGCAGCAACGTTTCTCCCTGCATGCTGGTCGCTTCACGGTGGAGGCCCGCCGTCTGTAGCCACGGCATGGGCCGCACGGATCAGCCACCCCAGATCTTCGGTCGCATAGTTGGCTCTTGTTTGAGACTCAATTACAGGACCTCGGTGGTGGAAATCATTCTTCTAGGTTCCAGGCACACCCATTTTTCTGTAAGATCCTAACAAGATACTTTTTCGTCATTCTAACTCCTTATTCACATGTGAAGTTGCGCAGTACAAAGGGTGTGATGCACTCTATTCATGGCCATCTTGCAATGTCAAAATATTAGGATTTCTATGCACCATTTACTGAAGATAGTTTTCAGTACTAGTAAACCAAAATGTTATTTCAGGTGGATGAATATTTCTGAGAATAATCTTTTGAAAAGTAGATTATAAATCCACATACATGAATATGAATGAAATTTGGGAGTGCATAATAAGACAAATATATTTCATATTTTGAAAAATCTGGAGGATATATATATATATATATATATATATATATATATATATATATAGACACACACAGAGAGACATTAAAAAGTAGCATTATATATGCCAATCGAAATTCATCATGAAATACATATCATCCACAGATTCAAAAATATTTATTTTACTGAACATGGATTTATGTATAATGCTATTTAAATAGGAGGATCACCCATAGGTTGAATTCTCAGTTCCAACAGCTTTTAGAAGGAGTGATATCTTCTCACAATTTCTATATGCCAAGTCAGCCACCTCACCAAAAATATACGTGTGATACCAGGTATGAATAAATATGTGCATATAAAACTACATGTGCTAAATAGGCTACAGAGAAAGGGAGACAGGAATTCACATATTTGTTAACTTTAAAAAAACATGGAGAATTCTTTCAACCAAATAATTGACTAGATTCATAACTCCTACCCTATATAATGCAAAAGGCAAGTCCAACTATACACGATGCCTCCTCTGAACTGCTTGTATTTCAATTCTGTTTGGGTTATTATTCTAGTCAGAGTTTAGTAGCATAGGGGTTAGTGTGAGGGATTCACTATTTTGACTGGAAAATTATAAAATGAATCCAATGTGTATACAAATATGTGCTACAAAAAATTGTTCCCACTGTCATCCAGAACAATGGCTTGACATTACTTAGTCCCCAAGTAAGACAAAATTAGAGGAGAAGAGTTAGAAAATCTGTGAATACATATTTGAAATAGAGTATGCTAAGGAGTTTCCAAAAGTAAGGCACAGGGTAAACACTCCACAAACTGGAGCTCTTCTGGCCTAAAGACTTCTTGTGGAACTGCCTCTGAGGTTGGGCACTTGAAACATATGTTGTTGTCAAGTGCTTTAGCTTCCTTTCTAGTGAGACCAATAAAGGTGGGTCTGCATCTATGTGATCTGGAGGACATGGTTTATTATTTTCCACTAAACATGAGCAGCAGTGCTGAATTTGCTGTTTGTAGCTAAACTGTGGCCCCTGGGGTCTAAGTGTCTCCCCGTGTGGACTGTGAAGCCATTTTGTGATCCTAAAGTTTTCATGGTGTTTCTTGCGGCTTCACTGGGAGTTTGGTATTTGCTTCACAAAATACAAAGAGGTCAACAGTGTGTCAAGGGACACAGTGCTGGAGGGAGTTCTGTCACGTGTGGTGGGTCAGTTTCTGCAGGACAATGCACCAACCATGCTTCTATCCCACATAGCTTTCCCCATTGACCATAGCAACTTAATTCTGAAACTTTCCCTGAAACTTCTCAATATTACAAGATGCCTTTACATAGAAGGGACTGCTTGCTGCATCATGTCAGTCACAAGACATTTGGAAGCTAATGGCAGATCCACATGGCCCCACCACAAATGTTTTATCACACACCTGCCCACTACTGCTCTAGGCCAAGTACTCAGCAGGCTCCAATTTATTGGCATCTCTGTTCTACACCATTTTCATGAAACTCAGTCAATCAAGGCACTGTCTGGTATACTCATGATCAGCAACAGGACATCCAAAGGTTCTCCAGTGCCACCTGGTCATGGGAATTTCAAAAATTTCTTGGTATTTATCTAGCCATTTTTGAAAGATGAAGTTGGAGGCACTGTACGTTTCAAATCAATCCAGAACCATTAAATTTTGAGGAAGCTCATGTCAATGAAAGCTATGGAGAATTCTCACAGGCAAGGCTTCCCAAAGATTGGCTAAATGGTCACGTGAATCCAGGCCCATTGAGGTCTACAATGTGAGGTCCATGTGTGTTTTGACTCTCAACTATGGCTGCCAAGTCTTTCAGAATAAAATCATGTGATATCTTGGCTGTGATTCCCAGTGCTTTGTGGAAATACAACCTGGGCATACATCTCAGTTTCCAAGGACGACTCTCATGCGTGAACTCATAACATCCCAACACAATTCATGGCAATACATCTCTGAGGTCAGTTCCAGAACTCAGTCTCTTAGGGGAATCACACCAGAGTTCATGTCAAGGTGGACCCAGTCATCTCTTCCAACCACCACACAAATGACCACAATTAAAACCAACACACTCCCACATGGCCCTCATGATCTTTCATATAAACACTCTTCATAACCTCTGGTTGAATGTTTCTATGAGGGGTGCAGACCAAGACAGTCTCCAAAATAATCTCCCTTGCCCCTAATGTGCCTAAAAACAGGGTGGCTTGGACACCCTTCCTGTGAACCTGGTGTGATCACATAGGCCTGCTGTTAATACTTCTCTGCTTCTCCAATTTGAGGACTACTGACTGTGGGGTTTAGATTCTTTGTCTGAATTGGAGACATGAGGAAACCCAAGCTCCTACGGGCTAGCCTCTGCAGGGCTTTGAAGAAATTATTTGACCCAATGCATTCCTATTCTAACTTGATGTAGGTCTAGAACCTCACAAAGGAAGGGGAGAGACTTCATCCAGAATGACTGCTCTTTTGGCTATTTTGGTTTTGTATGCACACATGGGATCGTTCTTTAGATCCATCAGGTGCTGAGAATCTAAGCCTAAGCCTCACACAGGGCCAAAAGGCTGATTCAGACACATCCTTTCCAAAGGAATTAAGCAAAAAGCCTCAGGTGATGCCCATTCATTTCCATGTGAAAACAGTTTTTTTTTTCAGGCTTCAAAAAGGGGTGGCCTGAGGCAAAGACCTTTCAGACATTCAGGGCAGCAGAACAATTGGTAATTAAAAGGCCCAAAGCAGGGTTTCTCCACTGAGACTCTCCTGATCACACTGATACCTGAGTTTTCTGAGATGCTCGCCATTCCCTTCAGCTATCCAGTACATGGCGATGTCACAGGGCTTGGAAGTGGTACATATATTGGACACAAAACCATGAGCCTATTCTGGAGAGTGGCCAGAATTCAGGAAGAAAGCAGAAACTTTGAAAGATAGCAAGTGTTGCCCATCGATAAGGCAAGCTGAAATCCATTCATAAATTGGGCAGGATGAATGCTGGGAAGCTTTCAACTAGACAGGACATATCAATTGATGCATTCTCTTTTCTAATGTCTACAACCATGGACACCGTGGGATACACAGACATAGAAACACTCGCCTTGTCAAACGACTTACTCGAAACAGTCTACACCAAACCAAACATACCGACTTTCCTACCTATTCTGAGAACATGAGACAAATCCACAAACTCACACCCACACCCACAAAGGCACCTCCTTCCCCGAAGTAGGTCTGTGACTATCCAGAGTTTCTCTAATTGTGGACCATATTTTATTCCCACAAAATGGCCTGTCCTGTCTCAGATCTGGTCTCTTTGGTCAACATTTTGAACTACTGAGGAGCCAGCGGTGATCCAATACCTGCTTTCTCAGTAAAGGTGACTTTTCAGAGCTTTCTGGCATTTGGCCATCCTCACATCAGTAGGTACCAAGAAAGACTAAATCTGTCCTTGGTAAATCCAAGCAAGTGAGACCCCTGGGAGTGGGACTGGGACTGGATTTTGGTGACTGGCTTCCTGGATCCCAAGTTCAGAGAGTTCTGTCACCAAGGTTGTGAGGTGAGGTCACTTCCTTCAGAAAGTGAATAAGGTCACTGCCTTGGCAACCATGTTGTCCTAACAGTTGCTTCAAAGAGTCCCATGAAATGGAGGCTGCCCCTACTTTCTGTGACACTTTCACAACTTAGAATGGTATATCAACCATAGGCACCCAGGAAGAGCTCTCAACACAGGCCTGGTTGGGTCCTTCTTCTCTAAATTAAGAAGACAGAGGCTGATTCAGACACATTCCTTCATCCTGACCAAGTTTTTTACAATGAAAGATGACTTTTGCTCTCTCAGTTCCTACATAGCTGCCTACAACTTCTGCAGGGATCATTTTTGCATGGACCTTTGAGTTTCTCAGTAGTTGGAAGGAATCCTACATTTTTGTATTGTAAGACCATCTCTGTCCCTGCTCTTCTGTAAAGTTAGATTGAGGCAACAGTGTATGGTTAGGGTTAATAACAGGTTTGATTTGGGTTAGGAATCATTCAGCTGGATGAATAATGGTATTGATGACCTGCGATAATTACAAGAATATATAGGTAAAATATAAGTATGAAAACAGAAATCTATGTAAGATTTAAAACCCAGAAGTGTATTAGGACCTTGATTGTGATACTTAGCTTTGATTTATTTTCTGCACAGATGTCTCAGGTACATCGATATACAATTGCATTGGACCTTGTGCCTTGGATGATTGATTGTCAAAGATAACTTCCAGTCAAAAAGTGATAGTCGGTAAGATTAAGAAGATAGTCAGTAGTTTAGAAAGGAGAGTGAGTATAGAATTTGCACCAAATGTTCTTTAGCTATAGCTTTTCGGGTATAGAGTAAATGTAAATGTCAGCACATGTGAAGAGTCAGCCACAATGATGAACTGGGAAAAATATGTAGGAAAATAGATATCAATAGATACATTAGGAAATCTGGCAAAGTATAGTCGTTAGTGAAAAGTTAGTAAAATAGGTAGTTGTCTCTTCATGTTTTTCTGTATACTTAACTTCCCTCCCTGCCCTCCCCAAGGAAAGTATATAAGCCCTGTTTAAGCTGTTCTCAGGACTCTCTGCTCTATTGAAGTGAGCTCTGAGCCCCAGCATGCTGGCCACCAATAAACCCTTTGCTTTTGCATGAGACAGTTTCTTAGAGGTCTCTTCGCCTGACACTCATCCGACCTTTACATATGGAGGTTCCACCGAGTTCTGGCAGCAGCGGACGAGAGACCCCAACTGGCTCCTCAAGGGATTTGTAAGGCGCCTCTTTCTGGTGTCAGGTTTCAGGTTAGAGCTTGGCAAAATGGCTGTCAATGAAGAGTGTGAGCACTCTCTCACGGTGGCTGACAGATGTGTCACAGAGCCACAGGCCACCACCCTGAGGGACACCCCAGAGGACTCTGAAAATCAAGGAACAATAGTCTCCTCAACTCAGTGATATTTTGTTTCAGATTCGGTATTGCCAGCCCATCAGGTATTGCCGGCTACTCAGTCCTCGTCTCAGTGTTGGACGTCCATTTCCTGTCTTTATTGTCTTGTCTTGTCTGTGTCATGTGTCATTGCTTTTACTGTTTGTGCATTTTTCATTATGGAACAGAGCACTTCAATGCCTCTGTCCCTGACCCTTGATCACTGGACCAAATTCGGCTTAAGGGCTCAGAATCTTTCTTTTTCAGTAAACCGCTGGACCTGGCAGACTCTCTGTGCCTCAGAGTGGCCCACCTTTGGATTCGGATGGCCCTTAGAAGGATTTTTCTACTTCTCACTAATTTAAAAAGTCAGAGATATTGTCTTTCAGGAAGGGCCACTTAGCCATCCAGATCAAAAGCCATATATCTTAACCTGGCATTACCTCTGCAAATCTCCTCCATGGGTGAAGCCTTTCTTTGCCCCTGCCCCCGCTCCTAATCCTTCCCCCACGATCTCTCAAACCCTCTGCTCCTCCTCCTCCTCCACCCTCTTTTCTGCCTAAGTCACAAGATTTAACTCTACTGCACTCTCATCCCTCTCCTTATCCCTTGCCCTGGTCTCCCAACCCCCAACACCCTCTAAGAGATTCCCCTGCTGCTGACTCAGCCTCTCCGCCATTGGAGGAAGCTAAGCCAGCCCAGCACCCTCCAGAAAACTCCCCCGCGGCACACACAGCCCCTCCTCCCCTGGAGGAACCTGGCCCGGCTAAAGGAACTCACCATCAATGAAAGATTGAAAACCCTGGAACTCCCGTGATGCTCCCCCTCCGTCCCTATGTGCCAATGATTGATGATTGCCATGGGGAAAAATTGCAAGCCTACCAGTATTGGCCTTTCTCCTCTTCAGACCTATATAACTGGAAAAATAACAATCCCCCCTTTTAAGAGGACCCCACTCGTGTCTCAGGTGTGGTTGATTCATAGATGTTTTCACACCAGCCTACTTGGAATGACTGCCAACAACACCTAGGGACTCTCTTCATGACAGAGGAACAAAAGAGAATCCTCTTGGAAGCTAGAAAAAAATATCCTCGGACCAGATGGTTGACTGACACCACTTCCCAACATATTCAACCCGGCTTTCCCTAGAATCGACAAAACTGGGACCCCAACACCTTTGAAGGTAGGGAGCATCTGTCCACTTATCTCCGGGCTCTAATAGCGGGTATCTTAGTGGCTGCTAGGCGACCAACTAATTTGGCCAAGGTAATAAAGTTTATTCAAGGGCCTGATGTATCTCCCTCTATGTTTCTAGAGAGAATTATGGAGGCATATAGGAGATATACTCCTTTTGATACTCAGGCAGAGGCTCAAAAGGCATCTGTCATGATGGCCTTTATTGGGCAAGCTGCCATGGATATTTAAAGAAAGTTACAACACTTAGATGGATTACAAGATATGACTTTGAGAGATTTAGTCAGAGAAGCCAAAAACGTATACTATACGAGAGAAACTGAGGAAGATAAGGAAGCAAAGGGTGGATAAAAGAAACAAAAGACAGACTAAGGAATTGACTCAGGTCCTGGTCACAACAACAAATAGGCCAGAAATAAGAAACATGGAGACAGGAAGGGATACCTGGGCCCAAACTAGAGGCCACCCCTGGCCTCAGATCAATGTGCCTATTGTAAAGAAAAAGGACACTGGGCCAAAGAGAGCCCTAGAAAGAGACAGCCACGCCAGCCAGCCATCCTGACTCTGCAAGATGACTAAGAAAGTTGGGGATCAGATCCCCTCCCCGAGCTCAGGTTAACTTTTGAAGTGGAGGGCACCCCAGTAAACATTGAAGTGGATACAGGGGCAATATACTCAGCCATTAAGGCTCCATTTTGCCCTCTATCAAATAAAAGGTCTCTAATTCAAGGGGCTAATTGCAGTAAATATCGGGCTTGGACAACTAAGAGGACCTGGGACCAGGGGAAAGGAAAAATCCATCACTCCTTCCAAGTAATCCCAGAATGCCCGGCCCCATTGATGGGCAGAGTTCTGCTCACCAAGCTCCGGGCCAAAATAACTTTTAACCCTGAAGGCCCCCAAGTGGAATATATATATATACACAAAACACAAACACAGACAATGAAAAGTAGCAATATATATGCCAATCGAAATTCTTCATGAAATATATATCATCCACTGATGGAAAAATATTAATTTTACTTAGCATGGATTTATGTATAATGTTTTTTTTTTACTAGGAGGCTCCCCCATAGGTTGAATTTTCAGTTCCAACAGCGTTTAGGAGAAGTGATCTCTTCTCACAATTTGAATCTGCTAAGTCAGCCACCTCACAAGAATATACGTGTGATACCACGTAGGATTCTATATGTGCATATAAAATACATGTGGCAAGTAGGCTACAGAGAAAGGGAGACAGGTATTCACATATTTTTTAACTTTAAAAACACATGGAGAACTATTTCATTTAAAAATTAGCTAGATTTATAACACCTACCCTAGATCATGCAAAAGGCAACTCCAACTATACACCATGCCTCCTCTGAACTGCTTGTATTTCTATTCTATTTGGGTTATTTTTCTCCATCATATTAGGATTAGTAGTCATATTCTAGTAGGGTATGGGTTAGTGCCAGGTGTCCCGGCCGGCAGGACACATCAACGTGGGCATCGAACATAGTTGGGAAGGAATGAAGGGACAAAAGACAGGACAGATGACACCCAGACAGGAGTTCTGATCAAGCTGCAAACTTTTATTGTTCTCACAGGGTGTTTATATGCTGCTGATGGGAAAGCTCTCTTATCGGCAGTTGCTGGATGTCTTCACAGGGTTAGATAACCTCAGGATATTTCAGGAAGACAGATGGCGACAGGATGTCTCAGGGAGATAGATGGTTGTGGGATATCTCCCAGGCAGGATGTCTCCCAGGGGGCTGTTTCTTGTAAGTGTCAGGCTATTTTTTGAAGGAGAACTTCCTTTTAGCCCCTGACATCTCCCCCTTATATAAAATATTTGACCTACCTTACCGGCCATGTTTTTAGGGGGGGGGTTAGAGGCTCTGTTTCTCTAGGAGGCCTTAGAATATCTCCTGATCCGAGCGAGCATCTTTACTAGCAGATTTCGTGGTGGCCTTGGCATGTTTTTGGAGGAGATGGCCTTGAAGCGGAAGCATGCCAACCGCCATGCACCAGAGCATGTCACTCACAGGTCTTGTGTTTGGGGATCCGTGGATCCATCCTTTTGCAATCCTTCCTGCACCCTCCGATATTGTGGCCTAACGTCCTCACTCCATGGGTGCGTCTTCCCCCAAGCCGAAGGGCCCATGTAGACGAACCCTTATGGCAAGGGCAGAAGATGGTTTGTCAGAGCTGTTACTTATAGTTTTATGTAAGAAAGAGAGATTTGTGGGGATGTAAACTTAAGAAATAAGCCTGTCAGAAGGGTAGAACATCCTTTTAAAAGTTGACAGCGTGGTCTTCCATCTCCAGATGATGATAGTGGATTTGTAGGGGCTTAGAGGCCATAATATTAATGTGTTCTTTAATAAATTGTACCACACTGTTTATTATGCAGGGTCCTATGGTCACCATTAAACGTAAACCCAACAAAGGGCCTAATAGGGGAAGAAGGTAGGGTAGAAATCCATTAAGCTTTGTCCAGAGGGGATTTTCAAATAGTTCCCTTCATCTCTTTTCTAGATCTTCTTGAAGCTGCTTAAATTTAGTGCATACTATGACTGATTTATTGGCATAAAAGCAGCATCGTTCCCCTAAGGCCAATCAAATATCTCCCTGGTTAGCAGTCAGCAAATCTAAGCCTCGTCTGTTTTGAAGGAACACTTTTGCCAGGAAGTCTATTTGGTCCTACAAATCTTTAATGGTTTCTGATAGAGTTTGTACATCATTTTAAGTTGTTGAGACAGGCGATGGTAAGGGTGTATTGCCGTGCCTAAGCCAGTGTACCTGTGCCCACAGCAGCTGTTATTCCAAGGCTGGCAATAAGTGATAAGGCCTGTATCGCCCGCCTCTGTCTTTTGACTAAGGTGTCTAGGCTAGAGGTTCGTCTCCTGGGACAATAGTTATATCAGGGAGTAATAAGGCAAGAACACAGCCACTGTTCCAATTCGCTGGAAGCCTGGGGAAGGCCACATTTCCTCCACACATAACAACTGTGCCATTGGGGGGACAAAGAGATGGGATGGGTGAGGAATAATTTTGTTCTGTTGAGCAATTTCCAAAGGAAGCAATTCCAAAATCCATATCATAGGTATTATTCTGCATCACGCCTAAAAGACATAATGTAAAAGTGCCTATAGGCTGTACTTTAAAGGGAAATCCGGGTTGGCATGTATTATCATTGTCCATAGTAGAATTAATAGGAACTGCCATAGGCATGCTTGCCCCTGTTGTCATGCAGAGCCAGCAATTACCAGCAAGGGTGGGGTTGGAATTATTAAGGAAGGAGAAGGTAGTTTGCAAAATATCTAATGTATTGGTATCTAAACCTGGGAACTGGGATTTCGGCTACATTAAGGGATGATATGTGAGCTCAGGGATTTGGGGTTTCAAAAGTTTGATTATCTGAGGATGCTTGACTGCATCAGTGGGTCCTCTACCATCAGAGACCCCTGTAGGGTCCTTAATGGGCCAGTAGGAAGTTTTTCCGACAGTGCCTTGGCACCCAGCTGACTGTAGCTTGGTGTATTTGCCTTCTCCTCCCTGGTCAAAGAGAACGGGGGTATAATGAATAGTGGTCCACCCTGCTTCATGAGTTTTAGTTAGGGAGGCTTCAAAAAATTATTCTCCCTGCTTGTTAACACAAATTGAGGCCGACACAAAACAAGAGACATGCATCTCCTGGGTATGCGTACGGGTTGCAGAACAATTTTGGAGAGCTTTACTTGTACTAGGGGGAATAATCTTTGGCTTGTTAACACATACCCATTTAGGCTGATGAACTCCTCTGAATTTATGGTCAACCTCGGAACGGAGGTAAGCCACCTTAGTCATGCAGTCAGCAGTCTGGTTCCAACTAGTGGGAGCCTGAGTCCAAGATCCTCCCTTGCCTTCACGGGGGGAGGGGGGGGAAGGTACTCCATGATGTTGGAAGGTGGAGGGCCCAGGCCTCCGTGCACAAACCTGTTCAGCAGAAGTGCCTTAAGCAGGATCCTCACACAGATTGTTGGATGGATCCGAAAAAGGGGAAAATTTGTACTCAGGGAGAGGGCCTCCGTCCCCGGTTTGAGGTAAGTCATTAACCTGTTTAACCAGGCATTCTGGTAACCATCTTGGGGCTGCTAGCTCTTGGTCCAAAACACAAGCTGAGCCACATTCCCAGATGAGGACAGGATGTGGGCATTTCTATTTATTTGTAAGGGGATTTCGCCACATAACAGGTGGCTGATCAGAATTGGAAAAGGGATGCCAGTGTGTGTCTGCAGCCGAAAGGCCTTCACTGTCTAGGGTAAGAAAAGAAAGGGCAAATAATGCATGGTTAAGGCAATGCCTGTGAGTGGTAAATACAAGGGCGGAAGCCTTAAGGCGGGATAGCCAAGTCTTTAAGGTAAGGTGGAACATTCCACAATGCCTTGGCCCTGAGGTTTGTATTGAATTCCAGTAGGATGACAAAATTGCAAGGTAGCACAAAACTGTTTAAACTTGGCACTGGTATATGGAGGACAATTATCTGTTTTAATATGTATTGGTTTACCCATTATGGAAAAGGCTGAAACAAGATGAGAAAGGATATCTTTGGTAGCCTCTCCAGAATGTGGTGATGCAAAAATAAAGCTGCTGAAGTTATCGATAGAAACGTGTATATATTTGGTTTTTCCAAATTCAGGAAAATGAGTAACATCCATTTGCCAAACCTGATTTGGCAGTAATCCTCGGGGGTTAACTCCCAAGTGTTGAATGGGGAGGGAGAGAGCGCAAGCAGGGCATTCTTTTACTATTTCTCGTTTCTGTTGCCTGGTAATTTTACAAAGTAATCGAAGGCTCTGGGAATTTAGTTGGTGAAGATTGTTTAGCTCCGTGGCCTATTGAATGGAGCCACCAAAAATTTGAAAGATGGTAGGAGTTGCTGCATCAGCTTGAGCATTACCTGTGTTAGAGGGTCGGAAAGATCAGAGTGTGCCCTGATGTGTCCTAAGAAAAATGGGTGTTGTCTGGCCTGAATTAGCTGCTGAAGCTGGTGAAACAGAAAGGCCGCATTGGAAGAAGCTTTAATCGCGGGTGAAATCTCCAGCAGGGGCACAGAATGAGCAATGTAGGCACTGTCTGTATGAATATTAACAGGATTATCACAAAATGTTATAAAAACTTGTGTTATGGCAAACAATTTCACAAACTGTGCTGAATGATAGACAGTATCAAAGGTTGTAGGCTGGTTATTGACAACAAAGACCGCACAGCCATTACTGGAACCGTCTGTAAAGACAGTAAGGGCTTGGAACTGGGAGCCTTTTGAGTAATTTTGGGAAAAATAAATGGATGTATCTGGACAAAATGTAAAAGGGTGTCATTGGGGACGTGGTTATCAATTGTTCCCAAATGGCCTGATTGGGCAATACCCCATTCATCCCCTCTCTGTAGTAAAAATTGGGTTTGGTCATTAGTATATGGAATTAAAATATTATCAGGGTCTTTGCCAAAATGTTGTCGAGAAAGCAAACGACCTTTAATAATAATAGAAGCTACCTGAGCAAGATAAACGGTAATAAACTTGGAGGATGTGGTGGATAAATGGACCCAAAGCAAGGGGAAGCCTTTATTTTTAAAATATGGATATCACTGCCAAAATTTTCCTGAGGGTATATGAGGAGTGTGTAAAAGAACCAGAACCAGAGGAAGGTTATAAGAAATTTGTGTAACAAACTGTTTGGCAATGGCCTCTGTGACTTGGTTTAATGCCTGTCATGCCTCGGGAGTAAGCTTTTGAGGGGAGGAAGGGTAGGAATCACCTCTCAAAATATCATTAAGGGGCAAAAGTACACAAGTGGATAATTATAAATATGTTCTTAGCCATTGAATATCTCCCAGTAATTTTTGAGAATCATTAAGGGTGTGAAGATGGTTCACACGCAGTTGTATTTTATGAATTTGGATCTGATTATCTTGAAGTTTAAGGCCCAAATAGGTATAAGGGTCCTGTGTTTAAACCTTATCAGGAGCTATCCGTAGTCTCAAGGTAGTGAGGGTTTTCTAAAGGTCCAAGTAACAATTATTAAGGTCATGGTAATTAGGTGCAGCAATTAAAAATTCATCCATATTATGTAAAACATAAAATTGTGGTCATCACTCTCTCACAGGGTCTACTGCTTGAACAACTTATATTTAGCAAAGACTAGGGCTGTTGGCCATACCTTGGGGAAGAACCTTCCATTGAAATCTCTGCATAGGGCCGTGGAAATTAATGCAAGGGAGACTAAAGGCAAAATAGGGTCTATCCTCAGGATGTAAAGGAATGGTAAAAAAGCAAACTTTTAAGTCAATAACCATTTTACAATAGTTTTGGGAATAGCCATTGGTGTGGGAATTCGAGACAGTAGTGCTCCCATCAGGCACATAACTTTATTACTGGCACACAAATATTGTAAAAGATGCCGCTTGTCTGATTTTTTCTTGATAACAAAAATAGGAGTAATCCATGGTGAGGTTGAGGGCTCTACATGGCCGGCTGCCAGCTGTTCCTGCACTAACATGGAGGCAGCCTCCAATTTTTTGGGGGGGTAAGGGGCCACTGATCCACCCACACAAGAGTCTGAGTCTCCCAAATAATTTTATCTGCATGGGGTACAGGAGGGTCAGGAACCGACACTAAAAATCAGAATACCCAAGTCCATATGTATTTGTTTTTTTATGGGTTTTATAGTCCCCACCAGTCCTTGTCTCAGTCTCACAAGGCCTGTACCAGGGACAAAATTTATACGAAGCATTTGATGAGTCATCATGGAATTGGGACTGGCAAGAATGACTTCCATTTGACTCAAAATATCTCGGCCCCATAGGTTAACAGGGAGGTCAGGAACAATGAAAGGAGTGACAGTCACCTTATTACCCTCTTTATCAGTAAAGCTAAGAGCCCTAGAACTGACATGGGGATTTTTTGACTCTTAACCCTTTTAGGTCATTCAAGGATGGGGTGATGGGCCAACCTGATGGCCAGTATTTGTGAGAAATAATTGTGGCATCAGCTCCAGTATCTAGAATTCCTTGGAATTCCTTTTTTTCAATAAGTAAGGTAAGGGTGGGTCTATTGTGAGAAATGGGCTGAACCCAATATACATCAGAGGAGCCGAGGGAGGCTGTCCCCCATTTTATGTTTGGGCGGTGGAAGTGCCTCCTGAATCCAAGGGAAGGAATATTAATTGTGCAAGTCTTGTTCCTGCTGGGATGGCCGCAACTCCATTAATAGCTGTTGCTAGTATTTTTATTTCTCCAGTGAAATCATTATCATTAATGCCAGGGAAGACCTGAACACCATTTAAGGTAGCAGAGACTCTTCCAAGAATAAGGGCACTCGTATGAGATGAAGGGGGACCCATAATTCTAGTGGGTATTATCTGGTGCCCTTGCATTGAGTCTAATATTGTATCGGTGGTGGCACAGAGGTCCAATCCTGCGCTGCCTGGGGTGGCTAGTTGGAGGGAGGCAATTGTGGGGAAGAATTTTGTGGTAGGTTTGGAGTTTGGTAGGGAATAAACCTTATTGCCCCTGGTTTTGTCCTGGGGGAGGTCGTGGCCAGGGGCTGGCCCCGCAGGGTTTTCCTGAGAAGCAGGAAGAAATAGGCTGTCTGAGGCCATTTGTCTTAGATCTACACTTACTGGCCCAGTGATGACATTTACCACATCTAGAACAAAGGGTAGCTGGGGGCGGTTTAGCCCCAGTTTGAGGAGACGATATTCCTACGCTTTGTTTGTCTTTCAGACACTTGCGTGCAAAATGGCCAGGTTGTTTACAAGTAAAGCAAGTACATGAGCCAGGATTGTGAAAGGCCTTGATAAAGGGGGCATGTAGGGCGAGACCCATGGCATGGGCTGCACCCACCCCTGCACAGAGTCCAATAAAGTCCGAAAGTTTCCCTTTTTCCTTATGTGGTCGAAGAACATCCTGACATGCCAGGTTGGCGTTTTCTAAGGCAAGATGTTTTACAAAAGTTCTTTTGCTTTCGCTTGGTCCAAGCAAGCATTCTGCAGCTAGGTTAAGCCGGGGAACAAGGTTTCTATAAGGGTCGTTGGGTCCTTGTCAAATTTTTGCCAAAGAAGTGGTAGCCGAGCCAGTTTGAGGGAGGCATCTCCAAGCATGTAAGCAAGCCATCTGAATCTGCGCCAAAATTCCAGCAGGGAAACGTGCCTATTTAGTTTTAGTGTCAAATGGCGCATAGCCCACTAGCTTAACATAAGTTCAGGATTTAGAGGAGGCCTTAGTTAATTTTTTTTGAGCAGTTTCCTGACAGTGCTCCTCGAAATCTGCATTCCATAACAGGAAATCTCCGGCACTGAGGGTAGCTCGGTCTAAAAATTTCCAATCATTGGGAGTAAGCCATTGTGCGCTGTGGCTTTCTAATAAAGTCAACTTGTAGGGCACAGTGGGGCCATTGTGAGCACAAGTCTTTTTATGTTTTTCAAGAAAACGCAGGCTTAATTTTTTTGTAGACACTCTGGGTTCCTTCCTGCCTAGGGGTGAACTCCTCATCCTCTGAGTCCTGATCTCCTTGATCCATTTCCCCCACTTCCTCCTCTTGATCCTCGTCTAAGTCTTTGACCTCAGCCTGGGCAGGCTTATCTATCTGACTGCGGGTGACTGGGAAGGCGAGAACAGGCTGATGGAGTGGCTTAGCCTTTGTATTAGACCGCCGTGGGCCAGTTTGCATTGACTCCGTGCCTAAGGCTAATGAACAGAGCTCAGAGTCTAGGGATCTTAATTCTTTTAAAAGTTTGATCTGTTCCCGTCTATGTTGGAGAGACTCTCACAAGGGAGCCAGGCTAGGCAAGGGAAGTGGGGAAAAATATCTGGGTTGCATTTTGCTCCTGAAAGGCTGGAGCACAAAAGGCAGGAGGGATATAGGAGGTAGGTAGATGTGTAAGTCCTATAGGCTGTGGCAGGGTCCTGAGAGGTGGCGCATCTTCTGAATTGTAGCTTGCTGCTTCCTTCTCCAAGGTAGCCTCCGTCCCAGGGGTCAATGTGTCTCTGGGATTTAAAACTCGATAAAGGTGTTTGGTAACCATTGGAGCCTTATTCATTAGGGTGGTATTTTGAGGGGGACTAGGAAGGTTCCCAGGGTCCTGGGGAGACTGAGAAGGGTCAATGTCTATACTAACTGATGGGCATGCCGTGGGGAGACGAGAGGTGTTTTGCATAGTCTCTTCTCCAATCCTGACAAGTTGTAAGGTACCATTGTCAAAGGGTGAACTTTTAAGAATTTCATTAATTAAGTTCCAGTAAGAAAAGGTGGGAACTGGCACTTTTTCTGGGCCAAAGGTTTCATAATAATCTTTTAAACAGTCTCTTACTCTAAGCCATCTTTTGCCATCAATGGTCACTTCAATGTGAAACCATGTACACAATTCTCCTATGTATTAGAAGAAAAATTTTAAGTCCTTTTTCTTAACACGCACCCCTCATGTCTTGAAGGACTCCTTGAGGCCTGACAAAAACAAATCATGTGACGAAACTGCTTGTCCCATGGTGGGTCACTCACCGTGCGTCATCCCCACTCTCCTCCTGGATCTGTCTCTTTGTGGTGTCTGCTGAGGCAATCGCGAGCTCCACTTGATGAAGTCTTCCAGGAGGACGGGGTTCCCAATCAGTCAAAGGCTCGAGCCCCAGTCAGTGGGTGCCAGTAGTCACGGCTGGAAAGACACATCAACAGGGGCAGCGAACCTAGATGCGGAGGAATGAAGGGACAGGAGTGAAGGGACAGCAAGACAGGAGTTCTGATCAAGCTGCAAACTTTTATTTTTCACACAGGGGCATTTATATGCTGGAGATGGGAAAGCTCTCTTATCCAAAGTTCCTGGATGTCTTCACAAGGTGAGATAAACTCAGGATGTTTCAGGAATACAGATGGCAACAGGATGTCTCAGAGACACAGTTGGCTACAGGATGTCTCCCAGACAGGATGTCTCCATGGGGGCTGTTTCTTGTAAGTGTCAGGCTATTCTTTGAAGGTGAATTCCTTCTATGCCTGACAGTCAGGGATTCAGTATTTCAAATGGAAAATTGGAAAAAGAATCCAATGTGTATTCAGAACAATGCCTTGACATTACCTTCATCCCATGTAAGACACAATTAGAGGAGAAGAGTTAGAAAATCTGTGAATACACATCTGGAATGGAAAATGCTCAGGAGTTCACAACCTTGGAGGTGGTATAGGAGTTTCCAAATGTCAGAGACAGGGTAAAAACACCACAAACATGGAGCTCTGCCGGCCTAAATATTTCTTGAGAAACTTCATCTGAGGTTGTTTTTAAGAGCTTTAGCTTCCTTTATAGTGAGACGATCAAAGCTGGGTCAGCATCTATGTGACCTAGAGGACATTGTTTCTTATTTTCCAATGAACATGAGGCAGCAGTGCTGAATTCTCTCTTTGTAGGGAAACTGTGGCCACTGGTGGCTAAGTGTCTCCCAGGGTGGAATGTGAAGCCATTGGTCATCCTCCAATTTTTGTGGTGTTTCTTGCAGCTGCACTGGGAGTTTGATATTTGCTTCACAAAATACAAGAAGTTCAACTGGGACACAGTGATGGAGGGAGTTCTGTCACGTGTGGTGGGTAAGGGTCTGCAGGAGAATGCACCAACAAGGCTTCTATCCCACATAGCTTGCCCTCTTGACCATAGCAATCTGATTGTAAACATTGCCCTGAATCCTCTCCATATAACAAGATGCCTTTACATACAAGGATCTGGGGCTTGTACCATGTCAGTCACAAACCATTTGGAAGCGAAGGGCAGATGCAGATGACCCGACCACAGATGTTTTAACACACACCAGCACACCACTGCTCTAGGCCGACTACTCAGCAGGCTCCAAATTACTGGCATCTCCGTTCTACACCATTTTCATGAAACCCAGTCAATCAAGGCACTGTCTGGTACACTGATGGTCATCAATAGGACATCCATAGGTTCTCCAGGTCCACCCGGTCATGGGAATGTCAAAAATTTAAAGGTATTTATCCAGCCATTTTTCAAGGGTGAAGTTGGAGGCACTGTGGGTTTCAATTCATTCAGGAATGATTAAATGGAGAGGAAGCTCATTTCAATGAAAGCTCTGGAGAACTATCACACGCAAGGCTTCCCAAAGACAGGCCAAAAGGTCCCATGAAGCCAGACCTATTGAGGTCTACAATTTGAGGTCCATATGTGTTTTGACTTGCAACTATGGCTGCCAAGTCTTTAAGAATAAAATCATGTGATATCCTTCCCAAGATTCCCAGTGCTCTGTGGAAAGCCAACCTGGGCATAGATCCCAGTTTCCAAGGGCGACTCTCATGCATGGCCTCCTAAAATCCCAACACAATACAAGGCAATACTTCTTTGAGGTAAGTTCCAGAACTCAGTCTCTAAGGAGAATCACACCAGTGTTCAAGCCCAGGTGGACCCAGTCATCTATTCCAAGCGCCACACAAATGACCGCAATTAAAATCAAGACACTCCCACATGGCCCTCATTTTCTTCCATATAGACACTCATCATAACCTCTGGCTGCAGGTTTCCATGAGGGGCACAGCCTAAGACAGTGTCCAAAATAAGCTCCCTTGCATCCATTTGCCTAAAGTCAGTGTGGCCGGGACATCCTTCCTGTGAACCAGGAGTGTTCAAAGAGGCCTGCCGTTAATATTGCTCTTATTCTCAATTTTGAGGCCTACTGACTGTGGTGTTTAGATTCTTTATGTTAATTGGAGTCATGAGAAAACCCAAGAACCTATGGTCTAGTGTCTGCAGGGCTTTGAAGAACTCATTTGACCCAAAGGATCCATATTCTCAATGATGGAAGTCAGAAACCTTACAGAGGAAGGCGAGAAACTTCATCCAAAATGACTGCTCTTTTGGCTTTTTGATTTGCATGCACACATGGGATTTTTCTTTAGATCCATCAGGTGCTGAGAATCTAAGCCACAGCCTCACACAGGGCCAAGAGGCTGATTCAGACACATCCCTTTCCAAAGCAATTAAGAAAGAGCCACAGGTAATGTTTATACATTTCCATTTGAAAACTGTTTTCTTCAGGCTTCAAAAAGGCATAGCCTGAGGCAAAGACCTTCCTGACATTCAGGGCAACAGAAGGATATGTAAGCAAAAGGCCCAAAGCGGGGTTTTTCCATTGAGACTTTCCTGGTCACACTGATATCTGAGTTTTCTGAGATGCTCATCATTTCCTTCAGCTCTCTAGTACATGGCCGTATCACAGAGCATGGAGGTGGTTCATATCTTGGACACAATACCATGAGCGTATTCTGGAGGTTGCCCATAATTCAGGTAGAGAACAGGAACTTAAGAAGATATTAGGTGTTGCCCATCCATTAGGCAAGCCGCAGACCATTCATAAATTGGGCAGAATGAATGCTGGGAAGATTTCTACTAGAAAGGACACATGTATTTATGCATTCTCTTTTCTATTGTCTACAACCATGGACACAGTGGGATACACAGATATAGAAAGACTAGCCTTGTCAAACGACTTACTAGAATCAGTTCACACCAAACCAAACAAACCGACTTTCTTACCTATTCTCAGAACATGAGACAAAACCACAAACCAATACCCACACCCACACCCACACAGACCCCCAAGTACCTCTGTGACAATACGGAGTGTCGTTTGATGGTGGGCCATAAGAAATTCCCTCATAATGGGCTGTCCTGTCTCAGATCTAGTCTCTGTGGCCAACTTTGTGAATCTGTAAGGAGCCATTGGTGAGCCACTATCTGCTTTCTCAGGAAAGGCCCCTCTTCAGACCTTCCTGGCATTTGGCCATCCTCACATAAGTAGGTACCAAGAAAGACTGACTCTGTCTTTGGTAAATCCGAAAAATTTTGACCACTGGGACTGTGACTGGGACTGGCTCTGGATGCCTGGCTTTCTGGATCCCAAGTTCAGAGAATTCCATCACCAAGGAAGTGAGGTGAGGTCACTTCCTTCAGGAACTGAATGAGGTCCATACCTTGGCAACCACTTTGTCCTAACAGTTGCTTCCAAGGGTCCCATGAGATGGAGGCTGCACCTACTTACTCTGACATTTTCACAAGTTAGAATGGTATAAAACCATAGGCACCCAGGAACAGCTCTCCACACAGGCCTGGTTTGCTGCATCTTCTTTACATTAAGAAGAGAGAGGCTGATTCTGACACAACCCTTCATCCTGACCAGGTTGTTTGCAATGAAAGATGACTTTTGCTCTCTGAGGTCCTTAATAGCTTCCTACATCTTCTCCAGGGATCATCTTTAATGACCTTTGAGGTTCTCAGCAGGTGAAAGATCCCTTAATTTCTGTCTTGTAAGACCAACTCTGTCCCTGCTCTTCTGTAAAGTTAGATTGAGGGAAGAGTGTATGGTTAGGGTTAATAACATGTTCAATCTGTGTTAGGAACTATTCTGCTGGATGAATAATGTTATTGGGAACCTACGATATTTATAAGAATATGTAGGTGAAATATATGTATGAAAACAGAAATCTAAGATTTGAAACCCTGAAGGGCATTGGGCCCTTCATTGGTATACTTAGTGTTGACTTACTTTCTGCACAGATGTCTCAGATAAATAAATATACAATGGCATAGGACCTTGTACATTGGATGATTGAATGTGGAAGAGAACATCCAGTCAAAAAGGGATAGTAGGTAAGATTAGGAAGATAGTTGGTAGGTTTTGGAAGGAGAGTGAGTATAGGATTTGGAAAAAAAAAAACTTCTTTAGCAATAGGGTTTCTGTTAGAGGGTGAAGGTAAATGTCAGCACATATGAAGATTCAGTCACAATGATGAACTTTGGAAAATATGTAGGAAATCAGATAATAATAGAGACATTACAAAATCAGGGAAAGTACAAAGTGAGTGATAGGATTAGACATTTTGAACAGGGTTGAGTTTGAATATATAATCTTAGGAAGAAACAAATATGTAGTCACCAATAGGATTGACATTTGAGAGCATTCGGCAATGTGGACATGGATGTTTTTAGTAATCCCTGTTCACTTTCCTTTTAGGCTTTGGTACAATCATAAGTGTAACCTTTGCATTTTGTGTCCAGAATATTACTGTGATAAAATGTATATGTAGATGGCGTGACATTAGTATTTCTTCCAGCATTTCTGGGAGCAATGTTTTGAAGTCCTATAAATTAGTATTGGTGGTACAAAGAGGTGTACACTGTGTCTATGAATATAGAGATAGTGCATGAATAGACCACATTGTGAATCAATAATATAACTGGTCCCACTTTAAATAATAGATTGAATTCATATCTGAAAATATATAAGAAATCTTATATCGATATACCATCATTCATTCCAACCAGCAATACATCTAATGGTAATATTAGGGTTATGGTTTATCACGAAGTGTCTTTGAGTTTTGCTTCAAAAGTGATCATGGAAATCGAAAATAATGTGTTTGGAAAGAAGTCTCATGAAAAGACCCATCAAAAACATGGAGGAATACATGTGTTCTGTAGAATAAAGTGATTGAATGTGAACAAAATGCCTATAAATTTGCAAATTTTTGGATGAAATATATTTGCTATGATGAGCATAAACTGAAGAAATAGTAATGTACCAGTGTTGAATAAAATAAATGTCAAAATGCACAACATGTCCCATAGGAATCTACTTGTATTGATGTTAAACTGGTTCAGTTACTGTGGAAATATTAGGATTTGTATGCACCTTTCACTGAAGATAGTTTTCAGTACTAGGAAACAAATATGTATTTCAGGTGAATGAATAATTTTGAGAATACTCTTGTGAAAATTTGATTATAAATACACATACTTGAATATGAATGAGTTTAGGGAGTGTATAACAAGACATATATTTCATATTTTGAAAAATCTGGAGAGTGTGTATATATATATATATATATATATATATATATATATATATACATACACAAACACACAGACATTAAAAATAGCATAATATATTCCAATTGAAATTCACCATGAAATATATGTCATCTACAGATCCAAATGTATTTATTTTATTGAATATGGATTTATGTATAATGTTCTTAAACAAGGAAGCTCACTCATAGATTGAATTTTCAGTTCCAACAGCTTTTAGGAGGAGTGATCTCTTACAATTTGTATCTGCCAAGTCAGTCACCTCACAAGAATGTACGTGTGGTATCAGGTAAGATTCTATAATTGCATGTAAAAATACATGTGCTGAATAGGATACAGAGAAAGGGATGCCTTGACATTACAATCACGGAGACTAAGGCACAATTAGAGGAGAAGAGTTAGAAAATCTGTGAATAAATATCTGGAATGGAATATGCTCAGGAGTTCACAACCTTGACGACGGAAGAGGAGATTTCAAAAGTAAGGGACAGGGAAAACAGTCCACAAACATGGAGCTCTGGTTCCCTAAATCCTTCTTGAGAAACTCACTCTGAGTTTGGGCACTTGAAACATATGTTGTTGTCGGGAGATTTAGCTTCCATTGTAGTGAGACAATCAAAGCTGTGTCTGCATCTATGTTACCTCGAGGACATGGTTTCTTATTTTCCACTGAATATGTGGCAGCAGTGCTGAATTTTCTTTAGTAGGTAAACTGTGGCAACTGGGGGATAAGTGTATTCACATGTGGACTGTGAGGCCATTTGGTCATCCTCCACTTTTCGTCGTGTTTCTTGCTGCTGCACTGGGATTTTGGTATTTGCTTCATGATATACAAAGAATTCAACTGTTACCCGGTGCGTGAGTGAGTTCTGTCACTTTTGGTAGGTCAGGGTCTGCAGGAGAATGCACCAACCAGGCTTATATCCCACATGACTTGCCCCCTTGACCATAGCAATCTGATTCTAAACATTGCCCTGAATCCTGTCCATATAACAAGATGCCTTTACATACAAGGGTCTGCTGGCTGCACCATGTCAGTCACAAGTCATTTGGAAGCCAATGGAAGATCCACATCGCCCCACCACAGTTGTTTTATTGCACACCTGCCCAGCACTGCTGTAGGCCCACCTCTCAGCAGGCTCCAACTTCCTGGTATCTCTGTTCTGAACCATTTTTATGAAAACCAGTCAATCAAAGCACTGTCTTGTAATCTCATGATCAGCCACAGGATATCCAAAGATTCTCCAGTGCCACCTGGTCATGGGAAGTTTAAAAATTTCTTGGTATTTATCTACCCATTTTTCAAGGTTGAAGTTGGAGGCACTGTGTGTTTCGTTTCATTCTGGAACTATTAAATGGTTAGGAAGCTCATTTCAATGAAATCTCTGCAGAAGTCTCACAGGCAAGGCTTCCCAAACAATGGCCAAATGATCACATGAATCCAGGCCCATTGGGATCTACATTGTGACATCCGTGTGTTTTGACTCTCATATATGGCTGCCAAGTCTTTCAGAATAAAATCATGTGGTAACCTGGCTGAGATTCCCAGTGCTCAGTGAACAGCCACCCTGGGCCTAGATCTCATTTTACAAGGGTGACTCTCATGTGAATCCTCCTAAAATCCCAACACAATTCATGGCAATACGTCTCTGAGGTGAGGTCCACAACTCAGTCTCTAAGGGGAATCACAACAGAGTTAAAGCCAAGGTGGACCCAGTCATCTATTCCAACGGCCACACATGACCACAATTAAAACCAAAACACTCCCACATGGCCCTCATCTTCTTCCATATGGACACTCATCATTACCTCTGGCTTGAGGTTTCCATGAGGGGCACAGCCCAAGACAGTGGCCAAAATAACCTCCATTGCCCCTCATTTGCCTAAAGTCAGGGTGTCCTGGACACTCGTCCGGGGAACCAGGAGTGATCAAATAGGCCTGCTATTAATATTGCTTTGCTCCTCCAATTTGAGGCCTACTGACTGTCAGGTATAGATTCTTTATGTGATTTGGATTCTGGAGAAAACCCAAGCACCTATGGGATAGCCTCTAAAGGGCTTTGAAGAACTCATTTGATCCAAAGGTTCCTATTCTCACTTGATGGAGGTGAGGAACCTTACAGGGGAAGGCGAGAGACTTCTTCCATAATGACTGCTCTTTTGGCCAATTTAGTTTTGGATGCAAACATGGGATTTTCTTTACATCCATCATGTGCTGAGAATCTAAGCCAAAGCCTAACACAGGACCTAGAGCCTGATTCAGACATATCCCTTTCCAATGCAATTAAGCAAAGAGTCACAGGTGATGCCCATTGATTTCCATTTGAAAACTGTTTTCTTTAGGCTTCCCAAAGGGGTGGCCAGAGGCAAAGACCTTCCTGACATTGAGGGCAACAGAACAATAGGTAACCAAAGCAGTATTTCTCCACTGAAACTTTCCTGATTACACTGATATCTGAGTTTTCTGAGTTGCTCGCCATTCCCTTCAGCTATCCAGTACATAGCCATGTCACAGAGCTTGGTGGTGGTATACATCTTGGACACAAAACCATGAGCCTATTCTGGAAAGTGGCCAGAATTCAGAAAGAAAACAGGAACTTAGGAAGATATCGGGGGTTGCCCATCAATAATGCAAGCCACAGTCCATTCATAAATGGGAAGTATGAATCTGGGGGAGCTTTCTACTAGACAGGACACATCCATTGAAGCATTCTCTTTTCTAATGTCTACAACCCCTGACACAGTGGGATACACAGACCTAGAAACACTCGCCTTTTCAAACGACTTACTAGAATCAATTAACTCCAAACAAAACAAACTGCCTTTCTTACCTATTCTCAGAACATGAGACAAAACCACAAACACACACCCACACCCACAAATGCACCTCCTTCCCCCAAGTAGGTCTGTGACTATCCGCAGTGTCCTCTGAGTGGTGGGCCATACTATGTTTCCATGAAATGGCCTGTTCTGTCTCAGATCTGTTCTCCTTGTCCAACTCTGTGAAGTTGACAGGAGCCAGCGGTGAGCCACAACCTGGTTTCTCAGTAAAGGGCCCTCTTCAGAGCTTTACTGGCATTTGGCCATCCTCACATCAGTAGGTACCAAGAAAGACTGACTCTGTCCTTGGTAAATCCAAACAAGTGAGATCACTGGGACTGGGACTGGGACTGGCTGTGGGTGCCTGGCTTCCTGGACCACATGTTCAGAGATTTCGAACACCAAGGAAGTGAGGTGAGGTCACTTCCTTCAGGAACTGAATGAGGTCACTGCCTTGGCAAACACATTGTCCTAATTGTTGCTTCCAAGGCCCCATGAGATGGAGGCTGCCCCTACTTCCTGTGACACTTTCACAAGTTAGAATGGTATATCATCCATAGGCACTCCAGAGCAGCTCTCCACACTGGCCTGTTTTGGTGCATCTTCTCTACATTAAGAAGAGAGAAGCAGATTCAGACACAACCCTTCATCCTGACCAGGTTGTTGGCCATGGAAGGTGACTCTTACTCTCTCAGGTCCTTCATAGCTGCCTACATCTTCTACAGGGATCATTTCTGCATGGACGTTTGAGGTTCTCAGCGGGTGGAAGATCCCCTAAATTCCTGTATTGTAAGACCAACTCTTTCCCTGCTCTTCTGTAAAGTTAGATTGAGGGAACAGTGTATGGTTAGGGTTAATAACATGTTCGATTTGGGTTAGGAATTGTTCTGCTGTATGAATAATGTTATTGGGAACCTGCGATATTTATAAGACTATAGAAGTGAAATATAAGTATGAAAACAGAAATGTTCTAAGGTTGTATGGTAATTCTAGGCTTAAAATAAAAACATGTTGGAGATTTATGTGTGTCATTTGTGTTGTATAATTGGACTTGTTATCAAAAAGATATGTACAGTTACATGTTACTTTTTACCCTTAGATAAAATTTAAAAGTATTTTTAAGTTAATGAGAGCCTAATCTCTGTGAAGGTTTTATTGTAAAACACAAAGGTAAAATGCCCATTCATTTCCATGTGAAAACTGTTTTCTTCAGGCTTCAGGAAGGAGTAGCCTGAGGAAAAGATGTTCCTGATATTCAGGGCAACATAACAATAGGTAATCAAAAGGCCCAAAGCAGGGTTTCTCCACTTAGACTTTACTGGTCACACTGATATCAGAGTTTTCTGAGATGCATTCCCTTCAGCTATCCAGTACATGGCCATGTCACAGAGCTTGGAAGTGGTACATATCTTGTACATAAAACCATGAGCCTATTTTGGAGAGTGGCCAGAATTCAGGAAGGATACAGGAACGTAAGAAAATAATAGGTGTTGCCCAATGATAAGGCAAGCCACAGTCCATTTATAAAATGGGCAGGATGAATGCTTGGAAGTTTTCTCTTTGACAGGACACACCCATTGAGGCATTCTCTTTTCTAATGTCTACAACCATGGACACAGTGGGATACACAGACATAGAAACACTCGCCTTGTCAAAGGACTAACTAGAAACAGTTCACTCCAAACCAAACAAACCCCCTTTCCTAACTATTCTCAGAACATGAGAAAAAACCACAAACCCACTCAAACACCCACGAAGTCACCTCCTTCCCCCAAGTAGGTCTGAAACTATCCAGAGTGTCCTCTGACTGGAGGGCAATACTATGTTCCCCAGAAATGGCCTGTCCTGTCTCAGATCTGGTCTCCTGGGTCAACTCTGTGAAGTTGTCAGGAGACAGCAGTGAGCCTCTAACTTCTTTCTCTGGAAGGGCCCCTCTTCAGAACTTTCCTGGCATTTGGCCATCCTCACATCACTAGGTACCACAAAAGACAGACTCTGTCCTTGGTAAATCCAAACAAGTGAGACCACTGTGACTGGAGCTTGGACTGGGTCTGGATGCCTGGCTTCCTGGAACCCAAATTCGGAGAGTTCCATCAACAAGGATGTGAGGTGAGGTCACTTCCTTCAGCAACTGAATGTGGTCACTGCATTTCCAACCACTTTGTCCTAACATTTGCTTCCTAGGGTCTCATAATATGGAGGATGCGCCTACTTCCTGTGACACTTTCACAAGTTCGAATGGTATAGAAACAATAGGCACCTGGGAACAGCTCTCCACACAGGTCTAGTTTGGTCAATCTTCCCTACATTAAGAAGAGAGAGGATGATTCAGACACATGCTTTTAACCTGACCGGGTTGTTTGCCATGGAAGATGACGTTTGCTCTCTCAGGCCTTTCATAGCTGCCTGCATCTTCTCCAGGGATCATATCTGCATGGACCTTTGAGGTTGTCAACAGGTGGAAGGTTCCCTACACCCCTGTATTGTAAGACCAACTCTGTCCCTGCTCTTCTGTAAAGTTGGATTGAGGGAAAAGTGTATAGTTAGGATTAATAACATGTTCGATTTGTGGTAGGAATCATTCTGTTGGATGAATAATGGTATTGGGAACCTGCAATATTTATAAGAATATACAGGTGAAATGTAATTATGAAAACTGAAATCTAGGTAAGATTTGAATACCAGAAAGGCATTGGGCCCATGATTGGGATACTTATGTTTGAATTATGTTCTGCACAGATGTCTCAGATAAATCAATATACAATGGCATAGGACCTTGTACCTTGGATGATTGATTGTTGAAGAGTTCATCCAGTCAAAAAGGGATAGTCGGTAGGATTAGGTAGATAGTCGGTAGGTTTAGAAAAAAGAGTGAGTATAGTATTTGGACAAAAAGTTATTTAGCAATAGGGTTTCGGATAAAGAGTGAATGTAAATGTCAGCACATGTGAAGAATCAGTCACTATGATGAACTGGGGAAAATATGTAGGAAAAGAGAAATCAATAGAGACATTAGGAAATCAGACAAAATATAAAGTGAGTGATAGGATTAGACATTTTCAACATGGTTGAGGTTGAATATATAATCTTGGGAAGAAACAAATATGTACTCACCAATAGGATTGACATTTGAGAGAATTAGGCATCCAAGACATGGATGTTTTTAGTAATCCATGTTCACTTTCCATTTAGGCTTCGGGACAATCCTAAGTGTGACCTTTGCATTTTGTGTCCAGAATATTACTGTGATAAAATGTATATGTAGATCAGTTGACATGAGTCTTTCTTCCACCATTTCTGTGAGCAAAATTTTGAAGATATACAAATTATTATCGAGGGTACACAGAGGTGTACCCTGTGTCTATCAATATAGAGACAATGCATGAATAGACCATACTGTGAATAAATAATATAACTGGTTCCAAATTAAACAATGGATTGAATTGATATTTGAAAGTATACAAGAAATCTTATATTGATATACAATCATTCATTCCCACCAGTTTTACATCTAATGGTAATATTAGGTTTACGGTTTATCATGACGGGTGTGTGAGTTTTGCTTCAAAAATGATAATGGAAATCAAAAATAATGTCTTTGGAAAAAAGTCTCATGAAAGGAGCAGTCAAGAAACGTGGAGGAATACATGTGTTCTGAAGCAGGAAGTGATTGAAAGTAAAACAAATGCGTATAAATTTGCTAAATTGTGAATGAAATATACATACTATGATGTGCATAAACTGGACAAATAGTAATGTACCAGTGTTGAATAAAAATGAACGTCAAAATACAATTATATTCCATAGGAATCTTCTTGCATTTATGTTAAACTGGGTCAGTTACTGTAGAAATATTAGAATTTTTTTTGGTGTTATAATACAATTTATTTTAGCACTAGCATGCCACAGAATGTCGAGGAAAGAGCAATGGATTTTTAGTTATCGCACTAGTAATCTATCATTAAATGACTATTTTGGGGAGTCTAGAAATTACATAAGGCTATGTAACATTTTTTTTTATTTAGCATTCATAAAAACTCAGAATTTTGGTAATATTTCTACTTTTTTATTTTTTTTTATTTTTTCAGTTGTTGATCGACCTCATTTTATTTATTTATATGTGGTGCTGAGAATATAACCCAGTGCCTCACACATGCTAGCCAAGCATGTTACCACTGAGCCAGACACCCAGACCCTCCACATTTATCTTATAATCAAACACTCCTCTCCCTCTTCTTTACTCACTTTCTTCCTCATTTTCCCCCTTCTCTCTCTTCCTTTTTCATTTTCCCTCCATAGGAGTTTTTCTCTCATGTCATTACAAACAGTAATATGCTATGAAATTTACATTTAAGAATTTTTTTATAGTCATTCTTTTTTCTTGAGAAAATTTAATAATTATAATAACCTATAGATATATTACAATACATTTATTATACATATGTATCTATATTCATGCATATGTATTACATATGATATATATACATATATATTTAAAAGTACTTTGATTAGCCTGTTAGAAATAATATAGACCAAGTCTTTCTTAATTTTCAAGTCTTCTAGAATTAACAGCTTACAGTGAAAATCAAATAAACATATTTAAGTAAACAGGTATCATTCTTATTTATCAATACTTATCATTTAAGTTTTTATATTACATTAAGCTGTGATATGGCATATTAACTCTTATGAATTAGTGAAATTTTATTTGAACAACCTTTTATTTAAGGACCATATGCACTGACATTTTAAATGGCTTTCTTGTGATTTTAATTTCTATCAATTGCATATTTATTGCCAAATACTTATTTTATTAATTTTCATATTCATGATTGATATAAAGTCAATTGTTTAATTCTTCTTGTAAGTAGTTACTTATTACAGTAATAATTCTACATCTTTATAAGAAAAATGGTACAAAGATATTTTCATGCAAAATTAAGAATAATTGCATGCTCTAAATGTTTCATTGTTGATACATATAATAAAGAGCTTTTGATGAGTCTCTTCCCCAGTAAAACATAAAATGCAAAGATATAGTTGGGTATGTATGTCCAAATAAAGATAAGGAAAAATACACATTATCAGCTACAAACTATCAAATAAAAGATGAAAAGAACAATCCAACACATTGTACGAACTTGTCAGATGAGGTAGCCTAAGACTAGACCTGGTCCATGACAAAATATTCACGAAAAAAAATGAAATATGAAAAATATAGGAAATGATATGAATTTTTCATGAAGGTAGGTGGATTATCCTTTAATCTCAATATATGTTCATTTCAAAAGCCAGTTTTCTGGTAAAATAAATTTGTGATATTTACAACTACACAAAACAAACTTTCTGCTTATCAAAATGAATGCATCTCAACTCCTTTTTAGCTGATTTCTTCCCACTCAATTTTAAACCTTTGTTTATTTATTTTTATTGGTTTTTCAAAACATTACAAAGCTCATGATATATCATCTTTCATACATTTGACTGAAATGGGTTATGAACTCCCAATTTTCCCCAAATACGAATTGCAGAATCACATCAGTTACACATTCACATTTTTACATAATGTCACATTAGTGACTGTTGTCCTCTGCTACCTTTATTATCCCCTACTATCCCCCCTCCCCTTTCATCCTATCTTCCCTCTCTTCCTCATCTGCTTTTTCACTTCTCTCTCTTGATCCCGCCTTTCCCCTCACAACGTCTTATATGTAATTTTGTGTAACAATGAGGGTCTCCTACCATTTCCATATGCTTTCCCTTCTCTCTCCCTTTCTCTCTCCCACTTGTCTTTGTTTAATATTAATCTTTTCCTCATGCTCTTCCTCCCTGTTCTATTCTTAGTTACCCTATTTTTATTAAAGCAGACATTTGGCATTTGTTTTTTTAAGGATTGGCTAGCTTCTCTTAGCATAATCTGCTCTAATGCCATGCATTTCCCTGCAAATTCTATGATTTTGTCATTTTTTAGTGCTGCATCCATCGTGTATAGATGCCACATTTTTTTTTATCCATTCATCTATTGAATTGCATCTAGGTTGGTTACACAGTCTAGGTATTGTGAATTGTGCCACTATGATCATTGATGTGGCAGTATCCCTTTAGTATACTCTTTTAAGATCCTCAGGGAATAGTCCGAGAAGGGCGATAGCTGGTTCAAATGGTGGATCCATTCCTAGCTTTCCCAGGAATCCCCATACTGCTTTCCATGTTGGCCTCACCAATTTGCAGTCCCACCAGCGGTGTACAAGTGTCCCCTTTTCCCCATATCCTCGTAAACACTTGTTGTTGTTTGACTTCATAATGGCTGCCAATCATACTGGAGTGAGATGTTATCTTAGGGTGGGTTTGATTTGCATTTCTCTGACTGCTAGATATGGTGAGCATTTTTTCATGTACTTGTTGATTGATTGTATGTCCTCCTTGGTGAAGTGTCTTTTCAGGTCCTTGGCCCATTTGTTGATTAGGTTATTTGTTATCTTATTGATAATTTTTTTGAATTCTTTGTATATTCTGGATATTAGGGCTCTATCTGAAGTGTGAGGGGTAAAAATTTGTTCCCGGGATGTAGGCTATCTATTTACTTCCCTTTTTGTTTCTCTTGCAGAGAAAAAAAAAACTTTTTAGTGTAAGTAAGTCTCTTTTTTTTATTCTTGTTAAGAACTCTTGGGCTATGAGCGTCCTATTAAGAAATTTGGAGCCCGACCCCACAGTATGTAGATCGTAGCCAACTTTTTCTTCTATGAAACGCAGTGTCTCTGATTTTATATCTAGATCCTTGATCCATTTTGAGTTAAATTTTGTGCATGGCGAGAGAACGGGATTCAGTTTCATTTTGTTGCATATGGATTTCCAATTTTCCCAGCACCATTTGTTGAAGATGCTATCCTTCCTCCACTGCATGCTTTTAGCCCCTTTATCAAATATAATAAAGTTGTAATTTTGTGGATTGGTTTCTGTGTCCTCTCTTCTGTACCACTGGTCCACCTGCATTTTTCGGTACCAGTTCCATGCTGTTTTTGTTACTATTGCTTTGTAGTACAGTTTGAACTCTGGTATCGCTATACCTCCAGATTCACACTTCCTGCTTAGAGTTGCTTTTGCTATTCTGGGTCTTTTATTTTTCGATATGAATTTCATGATTGATTTATCTATTTCTACAAGAAATGCCGTTGGAATTTTGATTGGCATTGCATTAAACCTGTAGAGAACTTTGCGTAATATTGCCATTTTTATGATGTTAGTTCTGCCTATTCATGAACAGGGCACATGTTTCCATCTTCTGACATCTTCTTCTATTTCTCTCTTTAGATTTCTGTAGTTTTCATTATATAAATCTTTCACCTCTTTTGTTAGGTTGATTCCCAAGTATCTTATTTTATTTGAGGATGTTGTGAATAGAGTGGTTTTCCTCATTTCCATTTCAGAAGTTTTTTTTCTGTTATACAGGAATGCATTTGATTTATGCGTGTTAATTATATATCCTGCCACTTTTCTGAATTCATTTATTAACTTTAGCCATTTCTTTGTAGACATTTTTGTGTCTGTTAAATATATTATCATGTCATCTGCAAATAGTGATACTTTAAATTCTTCTTTTCCTATTTTTATGCCTTTAATTTCTTTTGTCTGTTTAATTGCTCTGGCTAGTATTTCAAGAACTAAATTGAATAGAAGTGGTGATAGAGGGCATCCCTGTCTTGTTCCAGATTTTAGAAGGAATGCCTTCAGTTTTTTCTCCATTTAGGATGATGCTAGCCTGAGGTTTAGCATATATAGCTTTTACAATGTTGAGGTAAGTTCCTGTTATCCCTAGTTTTTATAGAGTTTTGAACATAAATGGATGCAGAACTTTGTCAAATGCTTTTCTGCATCTATCGAGATGATCATATAGTTCTTGTCTTTAAGTCTATTGATGTGGTGAATGGCATTTATTGATTTTCGTATATTGAACCATCCTTGCATCACAGGGATGAATCCTCCTTGATGATGTTGCACAATTATTTTGATATGCTTTTGTACTCGATTTGTCAGAATTTTATTGAGAATTTTTGCATCCAAGTTCATTAGAGAAATTGGTCTGTAGTATTCTTTCTTTGAAGTGTCTTTGTCTGGTTTCGGGATCAGGGTGATGTTGGCCTCATAGAATGAATTTGGAAGAGCTCCTTCTTTTTTCTATTTCTTGAAAAAGCTTGAAAAATATTGATTTTAATTCTTCTTTGAAGGTTTTGTAGAAATCCGCTGTATTCCCATCCGGTCCAGGGCTTTTTTTGGCTTGGCAGTCTTTTGATTGCTTCTTCTATGTCTTCCTTTGTTATTGGCCAGTTTAAATTGTTTGTGTCTTCCTGACTCAATCTGGGCAGATTGTATGACTTAAGAAATTTATCAATATCTTCACAATATTCTATTTTATTGGAATATAGTGTTTCAAAATACTTTCTAATTATCTTCTATATTTCTGTAGTGTCTGTTGTGATATTGCCTTTTTTATCCCACATGTTAGTAATTTGAATTCTCTTTCTTCTTCTCTTCCTTAGCATGGCTAAGGGCCTGTTGATCTTATTTATTTTTTCAAAGAACCAACTTTTAGTTTTATCAATTTTTTCAACTTTTTTTTGTTTCAATTTCGTTGATTTCTGCTCTAAATTTAATTATTTCTTGTCTTCTACTACATTTGCTGTTGTTTTGCTCTTCCTTTTCCAGGTTTTTGTGGTGTAGTTTAAGTTCATTTATTTGTTGTTTTTTTTTTCTTTTTTTGAGGAAAGAACTCCAAGAAATGAATTTCCCTCTTAAAACTGCTTTCATTGTGTCCCATAGATTCCGGTATGTTGTGTCTGTATTGTCATTTGTCTCTAAGAATTTTTTATCTCATTCTTTATGTCTTCTGTAACCCATTGGTCATTCAGTAGCATGTTGTTCATTTTCCATGTGATGTAGGATTTTTCCTTATTCTTTTCTCATTGATATCCAGTTTCATTCCATTATGATCAGATATGGTGCACGGTATAATCTCCATGCCTTTATATTTACTAAGAATTGCCCTATGGCATAATATATGGTGTATCTTTGAGTAGGATCCATGTGCTGCTGAGAAGAACATGTATCCACTTGATGATGGTTGATATATTCTATATATGTCGGTTAAGTCTAGGTTATTGATTGTGCTGTTGAGTTCTATAGTCTCTTTATTCAGTTTTTGTCTAGAGGATCTCTCTAATGCTGAGAGTGGTGTGTTGAAGTCACCCATAATTATTGTGTTGTAGTCTATTTGACTCTTGAACTTGAGGAGAGTTTGTTTTATGAACGTTGCACCTCCATTGCTTGGTGCATACAAATTGATAATTGTTTTTTTCTTGTTGGTGGATGATTACTTTTAACAGAATATAGTGTCATTCTTTATCCCTTTTGATTAACTTAGGTTTGAAGTTGATATTATTCCATATGAGTATGGCAAATCCTTCTTGCTTCCGAGGGCCATGTGAGTGTTATGATTTTTCCCAACCTTTTACCTTCAGCCTGTGTATGTCTTTTCCTATCATATGAGTCTCCTGAAGGCAGAATATTGTTGGATTTGTTTTTTTGATCCAGGTTACTAGCACATGTCTCTTGATTAGTGAATTTAGGCCATTAACATTTAAGGTTACAATTGAAATATGATTTGTACTTCCAGTCATGTTTATTTATTTATTATATTTTAGTTTGGATAGTTTTTACTTTTTTGGTTACTTTCCTCCCGCTTTACTGAGATACTTCCCACTGTTAGTTTTGGGCACTATTTTTTAACTCTTCTTCTTGTAGTATTTTGCACAAAATGCTTTGCAGTGCTGGTTTTCTGGCTGAGAATTGTTTTAGCTTTTGTTTATCGTGAAAGACTTTAATTTCATTGTCAAATCTGAAGCTTAACTTTTCTTTATATGGTATTCTTGGTTGGAATTCTTTTTTTTTTTTCAACATTTGAATTACACTGTTCCAGGATCTTCTCACTTTCAAAGAATGTGATGAAAAATCAGTTGTTAACCTAATTGGTTTACCCCTGAATGTAATCTGCCTCCTTTCTCTTATAGCTTTTAATATTCTCTCCTTGTTCTGTATGTTGGCTATCTTCATAATTATATGTCTTGGAGTTGGTCTATTTTGGTTTTGAATGTTTGGGGTCCTGTAGGCTTCCAGGAATTGGCAATCCAATCCATCGTTCATCTCTGGGAAGTTTTATAGAATTATTTCATTTAATATGTTGTCCATTCCTTTGGTTTGAATCTCTATGCCTTCTTCTATCCTGATGACTCTTAAATTTGTTTTTTGTTTTTTTATGACATTTCATATCTTTTGAATAAATTCCTGGTGGGATTTAAGCATCTTTTCTGTGTTTACTCAATTCTTTTCAAGTTGATAAACTTTGTCTTCATTATCAGATGTTCTGACTTCTACTTGATCTAGTCTATTTGTAATATTCTCGTTTGAGTTTTTAATTTGGTTTATATTTTCCTGCATTTCTAGGATTACTGTTTAATATTTTTTTTAAGATCTCTATCTCCTGGTAATGCTCATTCTTTGCCATTTGAATTTGTTTGCTTAATTCATTTTCAAAATATACTTTTATTGCTTGGACTTGCTGCCTCATGTCTTCTCTAATATTCCTTTCCATCTGAGTTCGGTATGCCTTGAGTTCTTTCCCTATCCCTGTTTCTGATGCTTCAAGGTCCTCCTGTAGATTTAAGTTGTCCTGCATTGTTTGTACTCCTTTTTTGCCCTTGTTTTTTCATGATGTTCACGTTACTTTCCAGCTCTATTTGATTGCTGTGTTTCTGCTTTATTCTTTAGATTTGTTTTGGTGTTGTATATCTCTGTTGTCTCTCCTTTGTGTTGGTAAACTATGCCTGCTAAAGTGGATTCCGCTTGGAAGTAATTCCGAAGGCCGAGCTCCAGTGATGTCACCTCTCTGCTTTGGCCGGCCCCAGGCTCCTTGCCGAGGTGTCCGAATTGGGGGGTGGGACTTGACTGTCTCTGGTTTGTTTCAGCTCTGGGTCACTGGCAGGCGGGCGGTCTCCAGCCGCCCAATTGTGCGGTTGGTCGCCAGCGGGCAGGCGGTCTCCAGCCGCCCAGTCACGCGGGCAGCAGGTGGGCTGTCGCCGTTGGGTTGTCAATCTCTAGCCACGCAGTCTCACGCTCGGTTGCCGGCGGGCGGGCATTTCTCAGCCCCCCAGTCACTCAGGCAGTGGGTGGAATGTCATGTGCAGGCCTGCGGTCTCCAGCCGCCCAGTCACAAGGGCCTGCCTTCTAGTCCTTTGGTTTCTCCTGCTTGTCCTGGTTTCTTTTTCTAGACCAGATTTCCCCTGAGTGATGCCTCTCGGCAGTTCAAACTGTACTCTGTGCCTGCCGTTTGTTGGGTGTGGAGGGTGTCTTTTGGGAACCCAGACACTCTATTGTTTTGATTTTTTCCACTTACCCCTCCCCCAGCACTGGCTATACACGTTTCGTTATGGCCACTGATGGTAGGGGGAGTCGAAAGTCAGGTGTCTCTAGTTTTTCTTGCGTCTTTATGCAGGCTTGCTCTGATTAACCCTCCCCCGGAAAGCCTAGGAGACATTTTATGCGAATTCCCCGCTGTATGAGAGATGAGCTGAGTAACACACATCTGTTTTATTGTTGCAGTCTATTGGAGAGGGGCGGTGGTTACTTCAGATCTCAAAGATGGTGGCCGCTTGTTTCCTTGGTGGAGTTTCTTTTGTGGGGGATAGAACTATACCACTTTCTTCCCTGTCTGAATTCCCAAACTCAGCCCGGGGATCAGTGGGAGCTCAGCCGGCAGGATTCCACAGAATCCGCAGCAACATTTCTCCCTGCTTCAGGTCACTTCTCGGTGGTGCCCCGCCATCTGAAACAGCAGGCCTGGCTGCATGATTCAATCAGCCCGGATCTCTGATTGCACAGTTGGCTATTGGGAACCCCGGCACTCTATTGTTTTGATTTTTTTTTTCCGCTTGCCCCTCTCTCAGCGCTGGCTAGACAGGTTTTTTTCACCACTGATGGGAGGGGGAGTTGAAAGTCAGGTGCCTCTAGTTTTCCCCTATCTTTATGCAGGCTCCCTCTGATAATCTCTCCCCCAGAAAGCCTAGGAGAGATTTGATGCAAATTCCCCGAAGTATGGGAGAGGAGCTGAGTAACAGTAACAGAATAACAACATTTTATTGTTGCATTCTGTAGGGGAGTGGCTGTCGTTACTTCAGCTCACCAAGATGGTGGCCGTTGGTTTCCTTCGTGGAGTTTCTATTGTGGGGGTTAGAACTGTACCACTTCCTTCCCCATCTGAAACCCTGAACTCAGCCCAGGGCTCAGTGGGGACTCTACTGGCAGAATTCCACAGAATCTGCATCAACGTTTCTCCGTGATTATTGATCGCATCTCGGTGGTGCCCTGCTTTCTGTAGCCACTGGACTGGTAGCGCGGATCAGTCAGACAGGATCTCCGGTCGCAGAGTTGGCTCATGTTTGAGACTCATTTACCGGACCTCAGTGCTAGAAATCCTTCTTCTAGGTTTCAGTGCACCCCCATTTTGCTGTAAGTTCCTAACAAGATAGTTTTTTGTCGTTCTTAGTCGTTAGTCACCTGCGCAGTGGCGCGGTACACTGGGTATGATGCTCTCTATTCGCGGCCATCTTGCAATGTCAAAATATTATGATTTGTATGCACCATTCACTAAAGTTAGTTTTCAGTATTAGGAAACAAATATGTATTTCAGGTGGATGAATATTTCTGAGAATAATCTTGTGAAAAGTTCATTATAAATCCTCATACATGAATATGAATAATTTTAGGAAGTGTATAATAAGACACATATATTTCATATTTTGAAAAATCGGGAGAGTATATATATATATATATATATATATATATATATATATACACACACACACACAAACACACACACCGAGACATTAAAAAGTAGCAATATATATGCCAATCGAAATTCATCATTAAATATATAACATCCACTTATCGAAAAATATACATTTTACTGAAAATGGATTTATGCATAATGTTGGTCAACTAGGAAGCTCACCCATAGGTTGAATTTTCTGTTCCAACAGAGGTTAGGAGGAGTGATCTCTTCTCACAATTTTTATCTGCCATGTCAGCCACCTCAGAAGAATGTACATGTGATACCAGGTAGGATTCTATTTGTGCATATTAAAATACATGTGCTTAATAGGCTACAGAAAAAGGGAGAGAGGAATTCACATATTTGTTAATTTTAAAAACACATGGAGAACTATGTCAATAAACATTAAGGGATGTCCAACTACATACCATGCCTTCTCTGAATTGCTGGTATTTGTATTCTTTTTGGGTTACTATTCTCCATCATATAAGGATTAGTAGTCAGAGTCTAGTAGGGTATGGGTTAGTGTCAGAGATTCAGTATTTCAAATGGAAAATAGGAAAGTAAACCCAATGTGTTTGCAAATATGTGCTACACAAAAATCTTCCCACTCACATTAAAAACAATCCCTTGATATTACCCTCACTGGAAGAAATACACAATTAGAGGATAAGAGTTAGAAAATCTGTGAATACATACCCGGAATGGAATATGCTGAGGAGTTCACAACCTTGGAGGTGGTAGATGAGTTTCCAAAAGTAAAAGACAAGGTAAACACTCCACAACATGGAGCTCTGCAGGCCTAAAGACTTCTTGAGATACTGCCTCTGAGTTGGGACACTTAAAATGTATGTTGTTGTCGGTAGCTTTAGCATCCTATGTAGTGAGACCATCAAAACTGGGTCAACATCTATGTGACCTGGAGGACATGGTATCTTATTTTCCAATTAAAAGGAGGCAGCAGTGCTGAATTCTCACTTTGTGGGTAAACTGTGGCAACTGGGGGATAAGTGTCTCTCCGTGTGGACTGTGAAGCCATTTGGTCATACTCTACTTTTCGTGGTGATTCTTGCTGCTGCACTGGGAGTTTGGTATTGGCTTAATGAAATACAAGGAGTTTAACTGGGACACAGTGCTGGAGGGAGTTCTGTCACGTGTGGTGGGACAGGGTCTCCAGGAGAATGCACCAACCAGGCTTATGTCCAACATAGCTTGCCCCCTTGACCATATCAACCTGATTCTGAACATTGCCCAGAAACCTATCGATATAACAAGATGCCTTTACATATAAGGGTCTGCTGGCTGCATCATGTCAGTCACAAGCCATTTGAAAGCCAATGGCCAATCCACATGAAACCACCAGAGATGGTTTATCTCACACCTACCCACCTTTGCTGTAGGCCCACTACTCAGCAGGTTCCAACTTACTGGCATCTCTGTTCTACACCATTTTTGTGAAACCCAGTCAATCAAGGCACTTTCTCGTACACTCATGATCAGCAACAGGATCTCCAATGGTTTTCCAGTGCCACCTGGTAATGGGAATTTCAAAAATTTCATGGTATTTATCGAGCCCATTTTTTAAGGTTGAAGTTGGAGGCACTGAGGGTTTCATTTAATTCAGTAACCATTAAATGGTGAGGAAGCCCATTTCAATGAAAGCTCTGGAAGACTCTCACAGGCAAGGCTTCCCAAAGAGTTGCCAAATGGTCACATAAAGCCAGGCATATTGAGGTCTACAATGTAAAATCCTTGCGTGTTTTGACTCTCAACTATGGGTGCTAATTCTTTCAGAAAAAAATTATGTGATAACCTGGCTGAGATTCCCTGTGCTCTGTGGAAAGCCTTCCTGGGCACAGATCTCAGTTTCCAAGGGTGACTCTCATGCATGGCCTCCTAAAATCCCAACAAAACTCATGGCAATACCTCTCTGAGATCAGTTCCAGAACTCAGTCTCTAAGGGGAATCACACTAGAATTCAAGACCAGGTGGAGCCAGTCATATTTTTCAACAACCACACTAATAACCACAATTAAAACCAGAACACTTCCACATGGCCGTCATCTTCTTTCATATAGATACTCATTTTAACCTCTGGCTGGAGGTTTCCATGAGGGGCACAGCCCAAGACAGTGTCCAAAATAAGCTCCCTTGCCCCTCATTTGCTTAACGTTGGGGTGGCCTGAACACCTTCCTGTGAACCATGACTTATCAAATAGGCCTGCCGTTAATACTGCTCTGCTTCTCCAATTTGAGGACTACTGACTGTGGGGTTTAGATTCTTCATGTGAATTGGAATCATTGGAATCACCTATGGGCTAGCCTCTGAAGGGCTTTGAAGAACTCATTTGACCCAAAGGCACCCTATTCTCACTTGATAGAGGTCAGGAACCTTACAGAGGTAGGGAGAGACTTCATCCACAAAAACTGCTCTTTTGGCCATTTTGGTTTTGGATGAACACGTGGGATGTATAAGGTGCTGAGTATCTAACCACAGCCTCACACAGGGCCAAGAGGCTGTTTCAGAAACATCCATTTCCAAAGCAATTAAGCAAAGAGCCACAGGTGATGCCCATTAATTTCCATTTGAAAACAGTTTTCTTCAGGCTTCACAAATTAGTGTCCTGAGGTAAAGACCTTCCTGAAATTCAGGGCAACAGAACAATAGGTAAGCAAAAGGCCCAAAGAAGGGTTTCTCCACTGAGACTTTCCTGGTCCCACTGATATCTGAGTTTTCTTAGATTCTCGCCATTCCCTTCAGCTATCCAGTACATCACCATTTCACAGAGCTTGGAGGTGGTACATATCTTGGACACAAAACCATGAGGCTATTCTGGAGAGTTTCCAGAATTCAGGAAGAAAACAGAAACTACTGAGAGCAGATGTTGCCCTTCAATAAGACAAGCTGCAGTCCATTTGTAAATTGGGCAGGATGAATGCTTGGAAGCTTTCTACTAGACAGGACACATCCATTGATGCATTCTCTTTTCTAATGTCTACAATCACGGACAGAGTGGGATACACAGACATAGAAGCACTCGCCTTGTCAAACGACTTACTGGAAACAGTCCACACCAATCCAAACAAAGAGCCTTTCCTACCTATTCTCAGAACATGAGACAAAACCACAAACCCACACACACACACTCAAAGGCACCTCCTTTGCTCAAGTAAGTCTGTGACTATCCATAGTGTCCTCAGAATGGTGGGCCATTGTATGTTCCCCCAAAATGGCCTGTCCTGTATCAGATCTGGTCTCCTTGGCCAACACTTTGAAGTTGTTAGGAGCCATGGGTGAGCCACTACCTGCTTTCCCAGGAAAAGCTCCTCTTCAGAGCTTTCCTGTCATTTGGCCATCATCACATCAGTAGGTACTAAGAAAGACTGACTCTGTTCTTGGTAAATCAAAACAAGTGAGACCACTGGGACTGGGACTGTGACTGGCTCTTGGTGCCTGTCTTCCAGGATCAAACGTCCAGAGAGTTCCATCACCAAGGCAGTGAGGTGAGGTCATTTCCTTCAGGAACTGAAAGAGGTCACTGACTTGGCAACCACTTTGTCCTAACAGTTACTTCTAAGGGTCCCATGAGATGGAGGCTGTCCCTACTTCCTGTCACACTTTCACAGTTAGAATGGTATACCAACCATAGGTACCTGAGAACAGCTCTCCACACAGGCCTGGTTTGGTCCATCTTCTCTACATTAAGAAGGTAGAGGCTGATTCAGACACATCCCTTCATCCTGACCAGATAGTTTACCATGGAAGATGTCTTTTGCTCTCTCAGGTCCTTCATAGCTTCCTTCATCATCTCAGGGGATCATTTCTGCATATACCTTTGATGTTCTCAGCAGGTGGAAGATCCCCTACATTCCTGTATTGTAAGACCAACTCTGTCCCTCCTCTTCTGTAAAGTTAGATTGAGGGAAAAGTGTATGTTTAGGGTTAATAACATGTTTGATTTGCGTTAGGAATCTTTCTGCCGGATGAATAATGGTATTTGGAGCCTGTGATATTTACAAAAATATATAGGTAAAATATAAGTATAAAAACAGAAATCTAGGTAAGATTGGAAGCCAGAAGGGAACTGGGCCCTTGAGTGGGATACTTAGGTTTGAATTATGTTCTGCACATGTGTCTCAGATAAATTGATATACAATGGCATAGGACCTTATACCTTGGATAATTGATTGTCGAAGAGAACATCGAGTCAAAAAACTATAGTCAGTAGCATTAGGAAGATAGTCAGTAGGTTTAGAAAGAAGAGTGAGTATAGGATTTGGACCAAAAGTTCTTTAGCAATAGGGTTTCGGGTAGAGAGTGAATGTAAATGTCAGCATATGTGAAGTGTCAGTCACAATGATGAACTGGGGGAAATATGTATGAAAGCAGGTATCAATAAAGATATTACCAAATCAGGCAAAGTATGAAGTGAGTGATAGGATTAGACATTTTCAACATGGTTGAGGTTGAATATATAATCTTAGGAAGAAACAAATATGTAGTCACCAATTTGATTTACATTTGAGAGCATTAGGCAACCTGGACATGGTTCTTTTTAGTAATCCATGCTCCCTTGGCATTTAGGCTTTGATACAATCATGAGTGTGACCTTCGTTTTTTGTGTCCAGAATATTCCTGTGATAAAATCTATATATAGATAAGGTGACATGAGTATTTCTTCCACCATTTCTGGGAGCAATATTTTGAAGACGTATAAATTAGTATTGAAGGGACAAAGAAGAGTACACTGTATCTATTAATATAGAGATAATGCATTAATAGACAATACTGTGAATAAAAAGCATAACTGGTTCCAACTTTAAATAATGGATTGAATTGAATCGTGAACATATAGAGGAAATCTTATATTGATATACAATTATTCATTCCAACCAGTTATACATCTAATGTTAATATTAATGTTATGGTTCATCATGAAGAGTGTGTGAGTTTAGCTTCGAAATTGATTATGGAAATTGAAAATAATGTATTTGGAAAGAAGTCTCATGAAAAGACCAGTCAAGTAACATGGAGGAATACATGTGTTCTGAAGCAAGAAGTGTTTGAAAGTGAAACAAATTCCAATATATTTTAAACTTGTGGAAGAAATACATATCCTATGATGTGCAAAAACTGAAGAAATAGTAATGTACCAGTGTTGGATTAAAATGAAGGTCAATATAGACATCATGTCCCATAGGAATCTACTGGCATTTATGTTAAACTGGGTCAGTTACTGTAGAAATATTAGGATTTGTAAACACCATTGATTGAAATTAGTTTTCAGTACTGGGAAATAAATATGTATTTCAGGTGGATGAATATTTCTGAGAATTATCTTCTGAAAAGTTGATTATAAATTTATATACATGAACATGAATGAATTTACAGAGTGTGTATAAGTCACATACCTTTCATATTTTGAGAAATCTGGAGTGTGTATATATATATATATATATATATATATATATATATATATATATATATATATTTTAAATAAACACAAATATACATTAAAAAGTATCAATATATATGCTAATCGTAATTCATCATGTAATATACATCATTCAAAGATGCAAAATATTTATTATACTGAACATGGATTTATGTATAATATTGTTCTACTGGGAAGCTTACACATAGTTTGAATTTTCAGTTCCCACAGCGTTTAGGAGGACTGATCTCTTCTCACAATTTGTATCTGCCAATTCAGCCAACTCATGAAAATGTACGTGTGATAGCAGGTAGGATTCTGTATGTGCATATAAAAATACATGTGCTGAGTAGGCTACAGAGAAAGGGAGACAGGAATTCACATATTTGTGAACTTTATTAACACATGGAGGACTATTTCAATTAAAAATTGAGTAGATTTATAACACCTACCCTTAATCATGCAAAAGGGAAGTCCAACTGTACAGCATGCCTCCTCTGAACTGCTCGTATTTTTATTCTATTTGGGTATTATTCTTCATCATATTAGGATTAGTAGTCAGAGTATAGTAGGGTATGAGTTACTGTCAGGGATTCAGTATTTCGAATGGAAAATTGGAAATGGATCAATGTGTATGCAAATTAGTGTTACACAAAAATTTTCCCACTCTCATTTAGAACAATAACTTGACATTACCTTCACCCCAAGTAAGACACAATTAGAGAAAAAGAGTTAGAAAATCTTTGAATTCATACCTAAAATGAAAACTGCTCCGGATTTCACAACCTTGGAGATGGTAGAGGAGTTTCCAAAAGTAAGGGACAATGTAAAAACTCCACAAACATGAAGATTTGCCAGCCTAAAGACGTCTGGAGAAACTGCCTCTAAGATGGACATTTGAAATATATGTAGTTTTCAGGAACTTTAGCTTTTTTTCTAGTAAGACCATCAAACGTCTTTATGCATCTCTGTGACCTGGAGGACATGGTTTATAATTTTCCAATGGACATGAAGCAGTAGTGCTGAATTCTCTCTTTGTAGGTGAACTATGGCCACTGGGGGCTATGTGTCTCCCCATGTGGACTGTGAAGCCATTTCATCATCCTCCACTTTTTATAGTGTCTCCTGCTGCACTGAGAGTTTTGTATTTGCTTCATGAAATACAAGGAGTTAAACTTGACCACAGTCCTGGAGGGAGTTCTGTCACATATGGTGGGTCAGGGACTGCAGGAGAATGCACCAACAGGACTTGTATACCACATAGGTTGCCTCCGTGACCATAGCAACCTGATTCTGAACATTGCCCTTAAACCTCTCCATATAACATGATGCGTTTACATACAATGTTCTGCTGGCTGCACCATGTCAGTCACAAGCCATTTGGAAGACAATGGCAGATCCACATGACCCCACCACAGATGTTTTATCACACACTTAATCACCTCTGCTCTAGGCCCACTATTCTGCAGGCTCCAAATTACTGGCATCTCTGTTCTACACCATATTCATGAAAGCCTGTTAATCAAGGCACTGTCTGGTACACTCATGATCAGCAACAGGACATCCAAAGGTTCTTCAGTGCCACCTGGTCATTGGAATTTTAAATATTTCATGGTATTTATCTAGCCAATTTTCAAGGATGAAGTTGGAGGCACTGTTTATTTCAATTCATTCAGGAATCATTCAATGTTGAGGAAGATCATTTCAATGAAAGCTCTGGAGAACTCTAACAGGCAAGGCTTCCCAAAGAGTGGCCAAAAGGTCACATGAAGCCACGCCCATTGAGGTCTAAAATTGAGGTCCATGTGTTTTTTGACTATCAAATATGGCTGCCAAGTCTTTCAGAATTAAATCATGTGATATCCTGTCTGAGATTCCCAGTGCCCTGTGGAAAGCCACCGTGGGCATAGATCTCAGTTTCCAAGGGCGACTCTCATGCGCGGCCTCTTAAAATCCCCACACAATTTATGGCAATTCTTCTTTGATATGTGTTCCAGAACTCAGGCTCTAAGGGGAATGACACCAGAGTTCAAGCCCAGGTGGATCCAGTCATCTCTTCCAACTGCCACAAGAATGACCACAATTAAAACCAAAAGACACCCAAATGGCCCTCATCTTCTTAAATATAGACATTCATCTTAACCTCTGGCTGGAGGTTACCATGCAGGATGCATCCCAAGAGAGTGTCCAAAATAATGTCGCTTGCCCCTCATTTGCCTAAAGTGAGGGTGACATGGACACCCTTCCTGTGAACCAGGAGTGATCAAATAGGCCTACCATTAATACTGCTCTCCTTCTCCAATTTGAGGCCTACTGACTCTCAGGTATAGATTCTTTATGTGATATGGAATCTTGAGAAAACACAAGCACCTCTGCAGGGATTTGAAGAACTCATTTGACCTAAAGGACTCCTATTCACACTTGATGGAGGTAAAGAACCTAACAGAGGAAGGCAAGAGACTCATCCACAATGAGTGATTTTTTGCCATTTTGGTTTTGATTGCACAAATGGAATCTATCTTTAGATCTACCATGTGCTGAGAATCTAAGCCACAACCTCAAACAGGCCCAAAAGGCTGATTCGGACACGTCCCTTTTCAAAGCAATTAAGCAAAGAGCCACATGTTATGCCCATTTATTTCCATTTGAAAACAGTTTTCTTCAGGCTTCACAAAGGGGTGGCCTGAGGCAAAGACCTTCTTGACATTCAGGGCAACATAACCATAAGTATGCAAATGAACCAAAGCAGGGTTTCTCCACTGAGAGTTTACTGGTCACACAGATATTTGAGTTTTCTAACATGTTCCCATTCCCTACAGCTATCAAGCACATGGCCATGTCACAGAGCTTGGAGGTGGTACACATCTTGGACTCAAAACCATGGGCCTATTCTTGAGGTTTGCCGGAATTCAGGAAGAAAACAGGAACTTAGAAAGTTAGTAGGTGTTTCTTATGCATAAGACGAACCACAGTCCATTCCTAAATCGGGCAGGAAGAATGCTGGGAAGCATTCTACTAGACAGGACACATCCTTGATGCATTCTCTTTTCTAATGTCTACAACCACGGACAGAGTGGGAAACACAGACATAGAAGCACTCGCCTTGTCTAACGACTTACTAGAAACAGTCCACTCCAATCCAAACAAACTGCCTTTCCTACCTATTCTCAGAACATGAGACAAAACCACAAACTCACACCCACACCGACAAAGGCACCTCCTTAACTCAAGTAGGTCTGTGAATATCCAGAGTGTCCTCTGACTGGTGGACCATACTATGTTCCCCTGAAATGGCCTGACCTGTGTCAGATCTGGTCTCCTTGGCTAACTCTGTGAAGGTGTCAGGAGCCAGAGGTGAGCCACTACCTGCTTTCTCAGAAACGGCTCCTCTTTAAAGCTTTCCTGGCATTTGGCCATCGTCACATCAGTAGTTACCAAGAAAGACTGACTCTGTCTTTGGTAAATCCAAACAAGTGTGACCACTGGGACTGAGACTGGGACTGGCTATGGGTGACTGGCTTCATGAATCCCAAGTTCAGAGATTTTAATCACCAAGGAAGTGAGGTGAGGTCACTTCCTTCAGGAACTGAATGAGGTTACTGCCTTGGCAACCACTTTGTCCTACCAGTGGCTTCCAAGTGTCACATGAGAAGGAGGCTGCCCCTACTTCCTGTTACACTTTCACAAGATAGAACGGTATATCAATCATAGGCGCCCTGGGACAGCTACCCACACAGGCTGTGTTTGGTCCATTTTCTCTACATTAAGAAGAGAGAGGCTGATTCAGTCAGAACCCTTCATCCTGACCAGGTTGTTTGCCATTGAAGATGACTTTTGCTCTCTCAGGTCTTTTATAGCTGCCTTCATGTTCTTCAGAGATCATTTATGCATGTACCTTTGAGGTTTTCATCAGGTGAAAGATCTCATACAACTCTATCCCTGCTCTTCTGTAAAGTTAGATTGATGGAACAGTGAATGGTTAAGGTTAACAACATGTTTGATTTGGGTTAGAAATCATTCTGCTGGATGAATGATGGTATTTGGAACCTAAAATATTTAAAAGAATATAGAGGTGAAATATAATTATGAAAACAGAAATCTAGTTTAGATTCGAAGCCCAGAATGGCATTGGGACCTTGACTGGGATAATTAGCATTGAATTATGTTATGCACAGATGTCTAAGATGAATATATAATCAATGGCATAGGATCTTCTACCTTGGATGATTGAATGTACAAGAGAACATCGAGTCAAACAGGGACAGTCGGTAGGATTAGGAAGATAGTCGGTAGGTATAGGAAGAAGAGTGAGTATAGTATTTGAAACAAAAGTTCTTTAGCAATAGGGTTTTGGTTAGAGAGTGAATATTTGTCAGCACATGTGAAGAGTCAATCACAATGATGAACTTGGGAAATATGTAGGAAAGCAGATATCAATAGAGACATTACAAAATCAGGCAAACTATAAAGTGATAGGATTAGACTTTTTCAAAGGGTTCAGGTTGAATATATAATCTTAGGAAGAAACACATATGTAGTCACGAATAGGATTGACATTTGAGAGAATTAGGCAATGTGGACATGGATGTTTTTAGTAATCCATGCTCACTTTCCATTTAGGCTTTGGTACAATAATAAGTGTGACCTTTGCATTTGGTGTCCAGAATATTACTGTAATAAAATGTATATGTAGATCAGGTGGCATGCGTATTTCTTCCACCATTTCCGGGAGCAATATTGTGAAGACGAATAAATTAGTATTGGGGGTACAAAGAGGCGTATGCTGTGTCTATGAATATAGAGATTATGCATACATAGATCATACTGGGAAAAAATATAACTGGTTCCAATTAAATAATGGATTGAATTGATATCTGAAAATATATAGGAAATCTTATATTGATATACAATCATTCATTCCAAAGAGTTATACATCTAATGGTAATCTTAGAGTTATGGTTTATAATGAAGGGTGTGTGAGTTTTGTTTCAAAAGTGATTACGGAAATAGAAAATAATGTGTTTGGAAAGAAGTCTCATGAGAAGACCAGTCAAGAAACATGGAGGAATACATGTGTTCTGAAGCAGAAAATGATTGAAAGTGAACCAAATGCCTATAAACTTCCTAACTTGTGGAATAAATATGTATCCTATTATGTGCATAAACTGAAGAAATAGTAATGTAACAGTGTTGAATAAAAATGAACTTCAAAATACACATCATGTTCCATAAGGAATCTACTTGCATTGATGTAAACCTAGGTCAGTTACTGTAGAATGGAAAATTGCAAAATAAATCCAATCTGGAATGGGAAATTCTCAGGAGTTCACAACCTTGGATATGGTGGAGGAGTTTCTCAAAGTAAGGGACATTGTAAACACAACACAAACATGGAGCTCTGCTGGCCTAAAGACTTCTTGAGAAACTGGCTAAGAGGTTGGGCACTTAAATTTATATTGTTGTCTGGAGCTATAGCTTCTTTTGTAGTGAGACCATCAAAGCTGGGTGTGCATCTATGTGACCTGGAGGACATGGTATCTTATTTTATAATGAACATATGGCAGCAGTACTGAATTCCCTCTTTGTAGGTAAACTGTGGCCACTGGGGGCTAAGTGTCTCCCCATGTGGACTGTGAAGCCATTTGTTCATTCTCCATTTTCGTGGTGTTTCTTGCTGCTGCACTGGGAGTTTGGTATTTGCTTAACTAAATACAAGGAGTTCAACGGGGACAAGTGCTGGTGGCTACCCCTACTTCATGTGACACTTTCACAAGTTGGAATGGTATATCAACCATAGGCACCCGGGAACAGCTCTCCACACAGGCCATGTTTGGTCCTTCATATCTGCCTACATCTTCTCCAGGGGTCATATCTGCATGGACATTTGAGGTTCTCAGCAGGTGGAAGATCCCCTATATTCCTGTATTGTAAGACCAACTCTGTCCCGCTCTTCTGTAAAGTTAGATTGAGGGAACAGTGTATGGTTAGCATTAATAACTTGATCAATTTGGGTTAGGAATTATTCTGAGGGATGAATAATGATATTGGGAATCTGCTATATTTATAAGAACATAGAGGTGAAATATATGTATGAAAACAGAAATCTAGGTAAGATTTGAAGCCCAGAAGGGAATTGGGCCCTTGATTGGGATACTTAGCATTGAATTACCTTCAGCAGAGATTTCTTGGATAAATCAATATACAATGGCATAAGACTTTGTACCTTGGATGATTGAATTTAGAAGGGAACATCAACTCCAAAAGGGATAGTCGGTAAGATTAGAAAGACAGTCGGTAGTTTTCGGAAGAAGTGTGAGTATAGAATTTGGAAAAAAAAAAATTCTTTAGCAACAGGGTTTCGATTAGAGAGTGAATGCCAATGTCAGCACATGTGAAGAGTCATTCACAATGATGAACTAGGGAAAAAATGTAGGAAAGCAAATATCAAGGAAGACAATAGGAAATTAGGCAAAGTACAAAGTGATTGTTAGGATTAGACATTTTCAACAGGATTGAGTTTGAATATATAATCTTAGGAAGAAACAAATATGTAGTCACCAAAGAATGACATTTGAGAGCATTAGGCAACCTGGACATGGATGTTTTTAGTAATCCATGTTCACTTTCCATTTAGGCTTTGTAAAATCATAAGTGTGACCTTTGCAGTTTTGTCAAGAATATTACTGTGATAAAATGTATATGTAGATCAGGTGACATGAGTATTTCTTCCACCATTTCCGGGAGCAATATTGAGAAGACGTATAAATTAGTATTGGGGGTACAAAGAGGTGTACGCTGTGTCTGTGAATATAGAGATAATGCATGAATAGACCATACTGTGAATAAATAATATAACTGGTTCCACTTTAAATAATTCATTTAATTGATATCTGAAAATATACAGGAAATCTAATATTGATATAAAATCATTCATTCCAACCAGTTATACATCTAATGGTAATATTAGGTTATAGTTTATCATGAAGGGTGTGTCTGATTTTCTTCAAAAGGATTATGGAAATCGAAAATAATGTGTTTGGAAAGAAGTCTCAAAAAATCCAGTCAAGAAACCTGGAGGAATACATGTGTTCTAAAGCAGGAAGGGATTTAAAGTGAACCAAATGCCTCTAAATTTGTGAACTTGTGGATGAAATATATATGCTATGATGGGCTAAACGTGAAGAAATAGTAATGTAGCAGTGTTGAATAGAAATGAAGTTCAAAATAGACATCATGTCCCATAGGAATCTATTGCATTGATGTTAAACTGGGTCAGTTAATGTAGAAATGTTAGGATTTGTATGAACCATTAACTGAAGTCAGATTTCAGTAATGGGAAACAAATATGTATTCAAGGTGGATGAATATTTCTGAGAATAATCTTCTGAAAAGTTGATTATAAATCCACATACATGAACATGAATGAATTTAGGGAGTTTATATAATACACATATATTTCATATTTTAGAAAACTTGGAGAGTCACACACACACACACACACACAGACACATGCACAGACATTAAAAGTAGCAATATATATGCCAATCGCATTTCATCATGAAATATATATAATCCACATATCGAAAAATATTCATTTTGCTTAACATGGATTCATGTATAATGTTGTTCTACTAGGAAGCTGACATAGGTTGAATTTTCAGTTTCAACAGCGTTTAGGAGGAATGATCTCTACTCACAATTTTTATCTTCCAAGTCAGTAGCCTCAAAAGAAATTATGTGTGATACCAGGTAGGATTCTATATGTGCGTATAAAAACACATGTGCTGAATAGGCTACAGAGAAAAGGAAACAGGAAGTCACATATTCGTTACCTTTAAAAACACATGTAGAACTATTTCAATTAAAAATTGACAATTTTTATAATACCTACCCTTTATCATGCAAAAGGCAAGACCTAGTATACACCATGCCTCCTCTGAACTGCTTGTATTTCTATTCTCTTTGGGTTATTTTTCTTCACCATATTAGGATTAATCGTCAAAGTCTAGTAGGGTATGGGATAGTGTCAGAGATTCAGTATTTTGGATGGAAAATAGGAAAATGAATCCAATGTGTACGCAAACATATGCTACACAAAAATCTTCCAACTCTCATCAAGAACAAAGCCTTGTCATTACCTTCGACCCTAGTAAAACACAATTAGAGGAGAAGAGTTAGAAAATCTGTGAATTCATATGTGGAATAAAATATACTCAGTAGTTCAAAAAATTGGAGGTGGTAAAGGAGTTTCCAAAAGTAAGGGAAAGTTTAAACAGTCCACACACATGGAGCTCTGCTGGCCTAAAGACTTCTTGAGAAAGTCCCTCTGAGGTTGGGCACTTGAAATATATTTTGTTGTATGGAGCTTTAGCTTCCTTTGTAGTGAGACCATCAAAGATGGGTCTGCATCTATGTGACCTGGAGGACATGGTTTCTTATTTTCCAATGAACATGAGACCGTAGTGCTGAATTCTCTCTTCCTAAGTAAACTGTGGACACTGGAACCTAAGTGTCTCCCCGTGTGAACTGTGAAGCCATTTGGTCATCCTCCACTTTTCGTGGTGTTTCTTGCTGCTGCACTGGGAGTTTGGTATTTGCATCACGAAATACAAGGAGTTCAACTGGGACACAGTGCTGGAGGGAGTTCTGTCACGTGTGTATGGTCAGGTTCTGCAGGAGAATGCACCATCCAATATTCTATCTCTCATTGTTTGCCCCCGTGTCCATAGCAACCTGATTCTGAACATTTACCTGAAACCAAACCATATAACAATTTGCCTTTACATATAAGGGTCTGCTGGCTGCACCTTGTGAGTCACAAGCCATTCTATATAAATGCCACATTTTTAATCCATTCATCTAATGAAGGGAATCTAGGTTGGTTCCACAGTCTTGCAATTGTGAATTGTGCTGCTATGAACATCGATTTATCAGTATCTCTGTAGCATGCTCTTTTTAGTTCTTTAGGGAATAGACCGAGAAGGGGAATAGGTCAAATGGTGGTTCCATTCCCAGCTTTCCAAGAAATCTCCATACTGCTTTCCAAATTGGCTGCACCAATTTGCAGTCCCACCAGCAATGTACAGGTGTGCCCTTTTCCCCACATCCTCGACAGCACATGATGGCGTTTGACTTCATAATGGCTGCCGATCTTACTGCAGTGAGATGGTATCTTAGGGTGGGTTTGTTTTGCTTTTCTCTGACTGCTAGAGATGGTGAGCATTTTTTCATGTACTTATTGATTGATTGTATGTCCTCCTCTGAGAAGTGTCTGTTCAGGTCATTGGCCCATTTGTTGATTGGGTTATTCATTTTCTTATTGTTTAATTTTTTTGAGTTCTTTGTATACTCTGGATATTAGGGCTCTATCTGAAGTGTGAGGAGTAAAGATTTGTTCCAAGGATGTAGGCTCCCTATTTACCTCTCTTATTGTTTCTTTTGCTGAGAAAAATGTATTTAGTTTGAGTAAGTCCCATTTGTTGATTCTAGGGATTAACTCTGGTGCTATGGGTGTCCTATTGAGAAATTTGGAGCCCGACACCACAGTATGTAGATGGTGGCAAAAGTTTTCTTCCACCAGATGCAGTGTCTCTGATTTGATATCAACCTCCTAGATCTATTTTGAGTTAACTCTTGTGCATGGTGAGAGGAGGGGATTCAGTTTCATTTTGTTACATATGGAATTCCAGTTTTCCCAGCACTATTTGTTGAAGATGCTATCCTTCCTCCATTGCATGCTTTTAGTCCCTTTATCAAATATAAGATAGCTGTAGTTTTGTGGATTGGTTTCTGTGTCCTCTATTCTGTATCACTGGTCCACCCGCCTGTTTTGTCACCAGTACCATGCTATTTTTGTTACTATTGATCTGTAGTATAGTTTGAGGTCTGGTATCAGTATACAGCCTGATTCACACTTCCTGCTTAGAGCTGTTTTTGCTATTCTGGGTCTTTAATTTTTCCATATGAATTTCATAATTGTTTTATCTATTTCTACAAGAAATGACCTTGAGATTTTGATTGGCATTGCATTAAACCTATAGAGAACTTTTGGTAATATCGTCATTTTGATGATTTTAGTTATGCTTATCCATGAACAGGGTATATTTTTCCATTTTCTAAGATTTTCTTCTATTTCTCTCTTTAGGGTTCTGTAGTTTTCATTGTATATGTCTTTCACCTCTTTTGTTAGGTTGATTCCCAAGTATTTTATTTATTTTTTTGATGATATTGTGAATGGACTGATTGTCCTCATTTCCATTTCAGAGGATTTGTCGCTGATATACAAAAATGCCTTTGATTTATGCGTGGTGATTTAATATCCTGCCACTTTGCTGAATTCATTTATTACCTCTAATAGTTTCTTTGTAGACCCTTTTGGGTCTGCTAGGTATAGAATCATGTCTTTTGCAAATAGCGATAATTGGAGTTCTTCTTTTCCTATTTTAATGCCTTTAATTTCTTTAGTCTTTCTAATTGCTCTGGCCAGTGTTTCGATAACTATGTTGAACAGAAGGGGTGAGAGAGGGCATCATTGTCTTGCTCCAGATTTTAGGGGGAATGCCTTCAATTGTTCTCCATTCAGAATGATGCTAGCCTGAGGCTTAGCCAAGATTGCTTTTACAATATTGAGGTATGATTCTGTTATCCCTAGTTTTTCTAGAGTTTTGAACGTAAAGTGATGCTGTACCTTGTCAAATGCTTTTTCTGCATCTCTCGAGATGATCATATGGTTCTTATTTTTAAGTCTATTGATGTGATGAATAACATTTATTGATTTCCGTATATTGTACCAGCCTTGCATCCCAGGAATGAATCCTACTTGATTATGGTGCACATTTTTTTTATATATATGTTTTTGTGTCTGATTCGCCAGAATTTTTTTGAGGATTTTTGCATTTTTCCTGAAATACCTTGAAAAGTATTGGTTTTTGTTCTTCTTTAAAGGTTTTGTATAATTCTGCTCTATACCCATACGGTCCTGGGCTTTTCTTAGTTGGTAGTATTTTGATGGTTTCTTCTATTTCCTCAATTGATATTGGAATGTTTAAGTTGTCTATATCCTCCTGACTCAATCTGGGCACATCATATGACTTAAGAAATTTATCAATGCCTTCACTATATTCTATTTTATTGGAGTATATTAATTCAAAATAATTTCTGATTTTCTTCTGTATTTCTGAAGTGTCTCTTGTTATATTTCCTTTTTCATTTCATATGCTAGTAATTTGAGTTCTCTTTCTTCTTCTCTTTGTTAGCATGGCTAAGGGTCTGTCGATTATATTTATTTTTTCAAAAAACCAATGTATTGTTTTGTCAATTTTTTTAATTGTTTCTTTTGTTTCGATTTCATTAATTTCTTCTCTGATTTTAATTATTTGTTGCCTTCTACTTCTTTTGCTGTTGTTTGCTCTTGTTTGTCTAAGATTTTGAGATGAAGTATGAGATCATTTATTTGTTGGTTTTTTCTTTTTCTAAGGAATGAACTCAAGCAATGAATTTTCCTCTTGGAACTGCTTTCAATGTGTCCCATAGATTCCGATATATTGTGTCTGTGTTTTCATTTATCTCTAAGAATTTTTTAATTTCTTCCTTGATGTCTTCTATAACCCATTGATCATTCAGAAACCTATTGTTCATTCTCCAAGTGATGAATGATTTTTCCTTCCTTTTTTTATCGTTGATTTTTAATTTCATTCCATTATGATCAGATAAAATGCATGGTATTATCTCTACTCCTTTTTATTGTCTAAGAATTGCCCTGTGACATAATATATGATGTATTTTTGAGAAGGATCCATGTTCTGCTGAGAAAAAAGTGTAACTTCTTGATGATGGGTTGTATATTGTATATATGTCAATTAAGTCTAGGTTATTAATTGTGTTATTGAGTTCTATAGTTTCCTTATTCAACTTTTGTTTGGAAGATCTGTCCAGTGGTGAGAGAGGTGTGTTCATGTCTCCCATGATTACTGTATTGTGGTCTATTAGACTCTTGAAATTGAGAAGAGTTTGTTTGATGAACAAAGCTGCACAATTGTTTGTGGCATATATATTTATGATTGTTATGTCTTGTTGGCGTATGGTTCCCTTGAGTAGTATGTAGTGTCCTTCTTTATCCCTTTTGATTAACTTTGGCTTGAAATCTATTTTATTTGATATGAGTATGGACACTCCTGCTTGTTTCCGAAGTTCATAAGAGTGATACGATTTTTCCAAGTATCACCCTCAGTCTATGTATGTCTTTTCCTATAAAATGCGTCTCCTGTAGGCAGCATTTTGTTGGTTCTTGTTTTGTGATCCATTCTACTAGCCTGTGTCTCTTAATTGGTGAGTTTAAGCCATTAAGATTTTTGGTTATTATTGAGATATGGGTTGTTCTTCCAGCCATATTTGTTTATTTATGTTACTAAACATAGTTTGTTTTCCTCTTTGATTATTTTCCCCCCTTTAATGTCCTACCTCCCACTGTTGGTTTTCATTGGTATTTTCCATTTCCACTTCCTGTAATGTTTTGCCGAGGATGTTTTGAAGAGATGGTTTTCTAGCTGCAAATTCTTTTCACTTTTGTTTATCGTGGAAGGTTTTAATTTCATCTTCCATCTGAAGCTTAATTTCGCTGGATACATGATAATTGGCTGGAACCCATTTTCTTTCAGTGTTTGAAATATGTTATTAAAGGATCTTCTAGCTTTCAGAGTCTGTGTTGAAAGATCAGCTGTTATCCTGGTTGGTTTACCACTAACTATAATCTGCTTCCTTTCTCTTGTAGCTTTTAAAATTCTCTCCTTATTCTGTATGTAGGGTATCTTCATTACAATGTGTCTAGGTGTGGATCTCTTATGATTTTGCACGTTCGGCATCCTGTAGACTTTTAGGATTTGGGATTTTGTCTCATTCTTCAAGTCTAGGAATTTTTCTCCTATTATTTCATTGAATAGATTGCTCACTCCTTTGGTTTGGACCTCCATACTTTCCTGTATCCCAATGACTCTTATGTTTATTCTCTTTATGTTATCCCATATTTCTTGCAGTTTTGCTCATGGTTTCTTAACAGTCTTGCTGAGCTGTATATGTTCTTTTTGAGTTGAAATACTTTGTCTTCATTGTCTGATGTTCTATCTTCTAAGTATTCTGCTCTGATGGTAGTATTCTCAATTGAGTTTTTAAGATGGTTCATTACTTCCTGCGTTTCTAAGATTTCAGTTCGTTTGTTTTTTATAACCTCTATCTCCCTGTATAGTTGATCTTTGCTACTTGGATTTTTTTATGTAATTCATTGTCGAAGTGATCTTTCATTGACTGATTTTTGCTGTCTAATGTCTTCCTTGAGATTCCAGATCACCTGAAGCATGTATATCCTGAATTCTTTATCTGACATTCCATATGCTGCATCTATTACCTCTTCTAAAGTTGAGTTGACCTGCATTGCTTGTGGTCCTTTCTTTCCTTGTCTTTTCATACAGCTTGCGTTTCTTTCTGCTCGGTGAAACTGTTGTGTTTTTGTAATTTTCCCCCTGTATATTTATATTGCTCTTGTATTGTGGAAAAGTCTCCATTGCAGGTGCGGTTGGCGGCTGTGCTGCTCCTCCAATTGGGGTGATCTGTCTACCATGCTGACCGGCCGCTAGGCCTGTTCTGCCGGTCGGTCGTATGTCTGCCTACCTTGCAGGCATGGGTGTCGGCTCTGCTCTGCCCCTACTCCAATTGGGGTGACGTGACTACCACGCCGGTGGGTCGCTGGGCCTGTTCCAGGCACAGGTGGCAGCTCTGCTCTGCACCTCTGGCTTGATGACAAAATGAGAGAGACTCAGATGTTTGTGACTCACTTTCTTTACCAGGAGACCAACTATTTCTCTCGCCGCTGGTATCGATGAAGTTATCTCCTCCACTGCTTTGTGATCACATCAGATGTCTGCCATGTTGGTATCCCATGTAAATGGCAGCATTTCATTCCCTTTGTCGGGTGACCAAAGCAACGGGTGAGTCCTGACCGGCCCTCACAAGCCCCGTCTCAATCCTGTTGCCACTGTCTATGAAGGCTCAGTTGGCATTTACCTCTACAGTATTCAGCAGGACCCAGACCAAGAAACAGTTTCTGCAGGTTCTTTAGCCCTGGGCCAGAGCAGTTCCGGGACCCGGAATTCAGCCGCTCCGGGCTCGGTGTATGTTCTGATAGGAGAACGATCCAAGAAGCAATTTTCATGGGTTCTTTAGCACTGACCCTGAGTAATTTGTCTGCAAGATGAAGGCGAATGGCAGCCTGAAATTACCTATTCTGTATCTGAATGAGCTGTGATCAGTCGAAAACAGGGATGGTGACATCAGCTCTCCAAGATGGTGACCGCTATCTTCCTCTGTGGTCTCACCGGTGTGGAAAACCGAATTGGACCGCTTCCTTCCCCCATTTCAAACCCAGAATTCAGCACTGAGCACAGTGATTGCCCAGATGGCAGGTGCCCGCATAATCCACAGACTGTATCTTTGTGTTGCTCTCTCGTCGTTTCCCAGCGCGCATTGCAGACACTAGCCGTGGGGCGATTTGCTAAATAAGCAGCGTGACCCTCCGTGAGGACAAATTGCTGGTGTTTGAGTCCCCGTAGCTGGTCCTTGTGCAATGGAAATCCTTCCTGTAGGTTTTGGAGCACACCAATTTTCCTGGAAATTTCTAATAAGATAGATTTTAGCCGTTCTAACTCGTCCTTCTCCTGCAAAGTGACGCGGTACAGGTGGGTAATGAACTCCCATCGCTGCCATAATATGATCCCCTGAAGTTAGTTTTCAGTACTAGGAAACAAACATGTATTTCAGGTGGAAAAATATTCCTGAGAATAATCTTCTCAAACGTTGATTATAAATCCAAATACATGAATATGAATGAATTTAGTTAGTGTATAATAAGACACATATATTTTATATTTTGAATAATCAGCAGAGTGAATACACACACACACACACACACACACACACACACACACACACACCTAAATACAGACATTACAAAGTAGCATTATGTATGGCAATCGAAATTCACCATGAAATATATATCATCCACAGATCCAAAAATATTGATTTTACTAAATATGGATTTATGTTGTTCAACTAGGAAGCTCACCCATAGGTTGAATTTTCAGTTCCAACAGCATTTAGAAGAAGTGTTTTCTTCTAACAATTTGTATTTGCAAAGTCAGTTACCTCACAAATATGTACGTGTGATACCATGTAGTATTCTATATGTGCATATAAAAATGCATGTGCTGAATCAACTACAGAGAAAGGGAGACAGGAATTCACATATTTGTTAACTTTAAAAACACATAGAGAACTATTTTAACTACAAATTGACAAGATTTATAACACCAACCCTTTATCATGCAAAAGGAAAGTACAACTATACACCATGCCTCCTCTGAACTGGTTGTATTTCTATTCTGTGTGGGTTATTTTACTCCATCATATTAGGATTAGTAGTCAGAGTCTAGTAGGTTTTGGGTTAGTGTCAGGGATTCAGTATTTCGAATTGAAAATAGGAAAATAAATTCAATATTTATGCAAATATGTGATACAAAAAAATGTTCCCACTCTCATCCAGAACAATGCCTTGACATCATCTTCGCTTAAAGTAAGACACAATTAGAGGACATGATTTACAAAAATCTGTGAATACATATCTGGAATGGAATATGCTCAGGAGTTCATATACTTGGAGGTGGTATAGGAGTTTCCAAAAGTAAGGGACAGGGTAAACACTCCACAAACATGGAGCTCTGCTGGCCTAAAGACTTTTGAGAAACTGCCTCTGAGTTTGGGCACTTGAAATATATGTTGCTGTCAGGAGGTTTAGCTTCCGTTCTAGTTAGACCATCATAACTGGGTCTGCATCTATGTGACCTGGAGGACATTGTTTCTTATTTCCCAATGAACATGAGGCAGCAGTGCTGAATTTTTTCTTTGTAGGTAAACTGTAGCCACTGCGCGCTAAGTGTCTCCTCGTCTTTACTGTAAAGCCATTTTTTCATCCTCCACTTTTTGTGGTGTTTCTTGCTGCTGCACTGGGAGTTTGGTATCTGTTTCTTGAAATACAAGGAGTTCCACTGGGACAAAGTGCTGAAGGGAATTCTGTCACATGTGGTGGGTCAGGGTCTGCAGGAGAATGCACCAAGCAAGCTTCTTTCCCACAGAGCTTGCCCCATTGACCATAGCAACCTGATTCTGAATATTGTCCTGAAACCTCTCCATATAACAAGATGCTTTTACATACAAGGGTCTGCTGGATGCAAAATGTCAGTCACAAGCCATTTGGAAGCCAATGGCAGATAAACATGGCCTCACCACAGATGTTATTTCAGACACCTCCCCACCACTGCTCTAGGCCAACTACTCAGCAGGCTCCAAATTACTGGCATCTCTGTTCTACAGCATTTTCGTGAAACCAAGTCAATCAAGGCACTGTCTGGTATACTCATAATCAGCAACAGGAATCCAAAGTTTCTCCAGTGCCACTTGGTCAAGGGAATTTCAAAAATTTTGTGGTATTTATCTAGCTATTTTTTAAGGATGAAGTTGGAGGCACTGTGGGTTTCCAATCATTCAGGAACCATTAAATGGCGAGGAAACTAATTTGAACGAAAGAAATGGAGAACTATCACAGGCAAAGCTTCCCAAAGTGTGGCCAAAAGGTCACATGAAGCCAGGCTCATTGAGGTCTACAATGTGAGCTCCATGTGTGTTATGACTCTCAACTATGGCTGCCAAGTCTTTGACAATAAAATCATGTGATATCCTGGCTGAGATTACTTATGCTCTGTGGAAAGCCACCCTGGGCCTAGATCTCAGTTTCCAAGGGCGAATCTCGTGTGTGGCCTCCTAAAATCTCAACACAATTCATGGCAATACTTCTCTGAGGACAGTTCCACAACTCAGTCTCTAAGGGGAATCACACCAGAGTTCAAGCCCAGGTGGAACCAGACATCTCTTCCAACCGCCACACAAATGACCACAATTAAAAACAAAAGACTCCCACATGGCACTCATCTTCTTCCATATAGACACTAATAATAACCTCTGGCTTGAGGTTTTCATGAGCGGCACAGACCAACACAGTGTTCAAAATAAGCACCCTCGCACCTCATTTGTCACAAGTCAGGGTTGCCTGGACACCCTTCCTTTGAACACGGAATGATCATAGAGCCCTGCCTTTAATACTGCTCCACAATTCCAATTTGAGGCTTACTGACTGTGGGATTTAGATTCTTTATGTGAACTGGAGTCATGAGTAATCACAAGCACCAGTGGGCTAGACTCTGCAAGGCTTTGAAGTACTCATTTGATGCAAAGGATCCCTATTCTCACTTGATGGAGATCAGGAACCTTACAGAGGAAGGCGAGAGACGTAGTCCACAATAAATGCTTTTTGGACATTTTGGATTTGGGTGCACACATGGGATCTTTCTTTAGGTCCATTAGGTGCTGAGTATCTAAGCCACAGCCTCACACAGGGCCAAGTGGCCAATTCAGACACATCCCTTTCCAAACAATTAAGCAAAGAGCCCCAGGTGATGCCCATTCATTTCCATTTGAAAACTGTTTTCTTCAGGCTTCACAAAGGCGTGGCCTAATCAAAGACCTTCCTGTTATTCAGTGCAACAGAAGAATAGGTATGCAAAAGGCCCAAAGCAGGGTTTCTCCACAGAGACTTTACTGGTCACATTGATATCTGAGTTTTCTGAGATGCTCCAATTCCCTTCAGCTATCCTGTACATGGCCATGTCCCAGAGCTTGGAGGTGGTACATATCTTGGACACATAACCATGAGCCTATTATGGTTTGTGGCCAGAATTCAGGCAGAAAACAGGAACTTAGGAAGACAGTAGGTGTTGCCCATCCAGAAGGCAAGCCAAGTCCATCTATAAATTGGGAAGGATGAATGCTGGGAAGCTTTCTACTAGACAGAACACATCCATTGATGCATGCTCTTTCTAATGTCTTCATCCACGAACACAGTGGGATACCCAGACATAGAAACACACTCCTTGTCAAACGACTTTCTAGAAACCATCCACTCCAAAATGAACATACTGCCTTTCCTACCTATTCTCAGAAAATGAGACAAGACCACAAACTCACACCCAACCCACAAAGGCACCTCCTTCCCCCAAGTAGGTCTGTGACTATCCGGAGTGTCCTCTTACTGGTGGGCCATACTATGTTCCCAGAAATGGCCTGTCCTGTCTCAGATCTGGTCTCCTTGGCCAACTCTGTGAGGTTATTAGGAGCCAGCGGTGAGCCATTACATGGAGATGACTTTTTCTCTCTCAGGTCCTTCATAGCTGCATACATCTTCTCCAGGGATCATTTCTGTATGGACCTTTGAGGATCTTAGCATGTGGAAGATCTGCTACATTCCTATATTGAAAGACCAACTCTGTCTCTAATCTTCTGTAAAGTTAGATTGAGGGAACAGTGTATGGTTAGGATTAATAACATGTTCGATATGAATTAGGAATCATTCTGCAGGAATGATTGGGAAGCTGCAATATTTACAAGAAAATATAGGTGAAATATTAGTATGAAAACAGAAATGTAGGTAAGATTTGAAGCCCAGAAGGGCATTGGGCCCTTGATTGGGATACTTAGATTTGAATTATTTTCTGCAGAGATGTCTCAGATAAATTCAGTACAATGGCATAGGACCTTGTACGTTGGATGATGGAATGTTGAAGAGAACTTCTAGTCAAAAAGGGATAGTTGAAATTATTAGAAAGATATTCAGTTTCAGAAAGAAGAGTGAGTATAGGTTTTGGACAAAAGTTCTCCAGCAATAGGGTTTCGGATAGAGAGTGAATTTAAATGTGAGCACATGTGAAGAGTCAGTCACAATGATGAACTGGGGAAAATATGTCGGTAAGCAGATATCAATAGAGACATTAAGAAATCAGGAAAAGTATAAAGTGAGTGATAGGATTAGATATTTTCAACAGGGTTGAGTTTGAATATATAATCTAAGGAAGAAAAAAATATGTTGTCACAAATAGGATTGACATTTGAGAACATTAGGCAACATGTACATGGATGTTTTTAGTAATCCATGCTCACTTTCAATTTAGGCTTTGGTACAATCATATGTTTGACCTTTGCATTTTGGGTCCAGAATATTACTGTGATAAAATGTATATGTAGATTGGGTGACATAAGTATTTCTTATACCATTTCTGAGAGCAATATTTTGAAGATGTATAAATTATTATTGGCGGTACAAAGATTTGTACTCTGTGTCTATGAATATAGAATTAATGCATGAATTGACAATACTGTGAATAAATAATATAACTGTTTCCACTTTAAATAATGGATTGAATTGATATGTGAAAATATACACAAAAACTTATATTGATATACAATCATTCATTCCAACCAGTTACACATCTAATTGTATAATTGCGTTATGTTTTATTATAAAGATTGTGTGAGATTTGCTTCAAAAGTGATTATAGAAATCGAAAATAATGTGTTTGGAAAGAAGTCTCATTAAAAGACCAGTCAAGAAACCTGGAGGAATACATGTGTTCTGAAGCAGTAAGTGATTGAAAGAGAAACAAATGCCTATAAATTTGTGAATTTGTGGATGAAATATATATCCTATGATGTGCATGAACTGAAGAAATATTAACGAACCAATGTTGAATAAAAATGAACATCAAAATACACACCATGTCCCATAGGAATCTAATTGCATTGATGTTAAACTGGGTCAATTACTGTAGAAATATTAGTATTTGTATGCACATTCACTGAAGTTAGTTTTAAGTACTAGAAAACAAATATGTAGTTCAGGTAAATGAATACTTCTGAGAATAATCTTGTGAAATTTTTATTATAAATCCACATACATGAACATGAATGAATTTCGGTAGTGTATATAAGACACATATATTTCATATTTTGAAAAATCTTGAGAGTGTGTATATATATATATATATATATATATATATATATATATATATATATAAACACACACCCAAAACCCACACAGAGATATTAAAAAGTACCAATATATAAGCCAATCAATATTCATCATGAAATATATAACATCCACAGATGCAAAATAATTTATTTTACTGAGCATGGATTTATGTACAATGTTGTTCTCCTAGGAAGCTCACACATAGGTTGAATTTTCAGTTCCAACTGCTTTTAGGAGGAGTGATCTTTTCTCACAATTTGTATCTCCAAGTCAGCCAAGTCACAAAAATGTACGTGTGATACCAGGTAGGATTCTATATGTGCATATAAAAATACATGTGCTGAATAGGCTACAGAGAAAGGGCATATAAAAATACATGTGCTGTATAGGCTACAGAGAAAGGGAGACAGGAATTCACGTATTTGTTAACTACAAAAACCCATGGTGAACTATTTTAATTAAAAATTGACTAGATTTATAACACCTACACTTTATCATGCAAAAGGCAAATCCAACTATACACCATGCCTCCTCTGAACTGTTTGTATTTCACTTCTGTTTGCATTATTTCTCTCCACCATATTAGGGTTAGTAGTCAGAGTCTAGTAGGGTATGGGTTAGTGTCAGGGATTCAGTATTTTGAATGTAAAATAGGAAAATGAATCAAATGTGTATGCAAATATGTGCTACACAAAATCTTCCTACTCTCATTCACAACAATACCTTGACACTATCTTTGCCCCAAGTAAGACAAAATAAAAGAAGATTTAGAAAATCTGTGAATACATATCAGGAATGGAACATGGTTACGAGTTCACAATATTGGAGGTGGTAGAGGAGTTTCCAAAAGTAAGGGACAGGGTAAATACTGCACAAATATGGAGATCTGCCAGCCTAAAGACTTCTGGAGAACCTGCCTCTGAGGTTGGCCACTTGAAGTATATGTTGTAGTCAGGACCTATGGCTTCCTTTCTAGTGAGACCACCAAAGCTGGGTCTCCATCTATGTGACCTGCAGAACATGGTTTCTTATTTTCCAAAGAACGTGAGGCAGCAAGGCTAAATTCTCTCTTTGTAAGTAAACTCTTGCCACTGAAGGCTAAGTGTGGCCCCGTGTGGACTGTGAAGCCATTTGGTCATCCTCCACTTTTCATGGTGTCCTTGCTGCTGCACTGGGAGTTTGGTATTGGCTTCAGGAAATACAAGGAATTCAACTGGGTCACAGTGCTGTAGGGAGATCTGTCACGTGTTGTGTGTCAGGGTCTGCAGGAGAATGCACCAACCAGGCTTCTATCCCACATAGCTTGCCCCCTTGACCATAGCAACCTGATTCTGAACATTGCCCTGAAACCTCTCCATTCAACAAGATGCCTTTACATACAAGGGTCTGCTGGCTGCACCATGTCAGTTACAAGCCTTTTGGCAGATCCACATGACCCCACCACAGAAGTTTTATCACAGACCTGCAAAACACTGCTCTAGGCCCACTACTCAGCAGACTTTAACTTATTTGCATCATTGTTCTACACCATTTTCATGAAACCCAGTCAATCAAGGCACTGTCTGGTACACTCATGATGAGCAACAGGAAATCCAAAGTGTATCCAGTGTCACCTGGTGATGGGAATTTCAAATTTTTATGATGTTTATCTAGCCATTTTTCAAGGATGAGGTTGGAGGCACTGTTTGATTTAATTCATTCTGGAAACATTAAAAGGTGAGAAAGCCCATTTCAATGAAAGATCTGGAGAACTCTCACAGGCAAGACTTCCCAAAGAGTGGCCAAAAGATCAAATGAAGCCAGGCCCATTGAGGTCTACAATGTGAGGTCCATGTGTGTTTTTACTCTCAACTATGGCTGTCAAGTCTTTCAGAATAAAATCATGTGATATTCTGGCTCAGATTCCCAGTGCTCTGTGGGAAGCCCCCCGGGCCTAGATCTCAGTTTCCAAAGGCCACTACCATGTGTGGCCTCCAAAAATCCCAACACAATTCATGGCAATACATCTCTGCAGTCATTTCCAGAACTCAGTCTCTAAGAAGACTCACACCAGAGTTCAAGCCAAGGTGGACCCAGTCATCTCTTCCATCAGGCAAACAAATGACCACAATTAAAACCAAAACACTCCCACATGGCTCTCAACTACTTCCACATAGACACTCATCATAACCTCTGGCTGGAAGTTTCCATGAGGGGTGCAGCTGAAGACAGTATCCAAAATATGCTCCCTACCCTCATTTGTCTAATGTCAGGGTGGCTTGACAACCTATCTGTGAACAAGGAGTGATCAATTAGGCCTGCCATTAATACTGCTCTGCTTCTCCAATTTGAGCCTTATGTCTGTGGGGTTTAGATTCTTTATGTGAATTGGAGTTATGAGAAAATCCAAGCACCTATGGGCTTGCCTCTGCAGGGCTTTGAAAAACTTTTTGAACCAAAGATACCTATTCTCACTTGATAGAAGTCAGGAACCTTACAGAGGAAGGCGAGAGACTTCATCCACAAGACTGCTCTTTTTCCATTTTGGTTTTGGATGCACACATGAGATCTTTCCTTAGATTCATCAGGTGGTGAGAATCTAAGTCACAGCCTCACACAGGGCCAAGAGGCTGATTCAGACACATCCCTTTCCACGGCAATTAAGCAAAGAGCCACAGGTGATGCTCATTATTTTCCATTAGACAACTGTTTTCTTCAGGTTTCACAAAGGGGTGGACTGAGGCAAAGACCTTCCAGACATTCAGGGCAACGGAACAATAGGTAAACAAAAGGCCCAAATCAGTGTTTCTCCACTGACACTTTACTGGTCACACTGATATCTGAGTTTTCTGAGTTCCTCTCCATTCCCTTCAGCTATCCAGTACAAGGCCATGTTATAGAGTTTGGAGGTGGTACATATCTTTTACACAAAACCATGAGCCTATTCTTGAGAGTGGCCAGAATTCAGGAAGAAAACAGGAACTTAGGAAGATAGCAGGTGTTGCCCATTCATAAGGAAAGCCGTAGTCCATTCATAAATTTGGCAGGATGAATGCTGAGAAGCTTTCTACTAGACAGAACAATTCCATTGATGCATTCTCTTTTCTAATGTCTATAACCACAGACACAGTGGAATACACAAACCCACAACCACACCCACAAAGGCAACTCTTTCCTCCAAGTTGGTCTGTGACTATCCAGAGTGTCCTCTGACTGGTGGGCCATACTATGTTCCCCAAAATTGCTTGTCCTGTCTCAAATCTGCTTTCCTTTGCTAACTCTGTGAAGTAGTCAGGAGTCAGCGGTGAGCCAATACCTGCTTTATCAGAAAAGAATTATCTTCAGAGCTTCCCTGGCATTTGGCCATCCTCACATCTGTAGGTAAGTGCCGCAGCCCGGCTGGCTGGGCAAAATAACCGGGGGGGTGACGAACAACTTGGGTAGACTGATGCAGCAGGAGTGGAAGCCAATTATTGTTGAATAAGAGCGGTATTTATACATTTTACACAGCCTATCTAATTAGCATGAAATAGATACAGCAGTCAAACAATAAGGAATCTCCACACTTAATGGCTCACTTTTGTTACTTCACAAACCACTCCCTCTGGCATTTTGCCAGGCGCCATTCAGACTTTTTTTACAGACTCTAACATTTCTCTGGCAAAATAACAGGTGCCAATCTGACTTGTTTACAGACCTTAACAGGTAAGAAGAAAGACTGACTCTGTCTTTGGTAAATTCAAACAAGTGAGACCACTGGGACTGGGATTGGTAATGGCTCTGGGTGCCTGGCTTCCTGGATCCCAAGTTCAGAGACTTTCATCATCAAGGAAGTGTGGTGTGGTCACTTCTTTCAGGAACTGAATGAGGTAACTGCCTTGGCAACCACTTTGTCCTAACAGTTGCTTCCAAGGGTCTCATGAGATGGAGGCTGCCCCTACTTCCTGTGACACTTTCATATGTTAGAATGGTATATCAACCATACGCACCTGGGAAGAGCTTTCCACACAGGCCTGGTTTGGTCTACTCTACATTAAGAAGAGTGAGGCTGATTCAGACACATTCCTTCATCCTACCAGGTTCTTTGCCATGGAGATGTCTTTTGCTCTCTCAGGTCCTTCATAGCTGCCTACATCTTCTCCAGAGATCATTTCTGCATGTACCTTTGATGTTCTCAGCAGGTGGAAGATCCCATACATTCCTGTATTGTAAGACCAACACTGTCGCTGCTCCTCAGTAAAGTTAGATTGAGGGAACAGTGTATGATTAGTGTTATTAACATGTTCAATATGGGTTAGGAACCATTCTGCTGGATGAATAATGGTATTGGGAACCTGTGATATTTATAAGAATATAGAGGTGAAATATATGTACGAAAACAGAAATCTAAGTAAGATTTGAAGCCCAGAACTTCATTTGTCCCTTGATTGGGATACTTAGCGTTGAATTACATTCTGCACAGATGTTTCAGATAAATCGATATACAATGGCATAGGACCTTTCACCTTGGATGATTGAATGTAGAAGAGAACATCCAGTCAAAAAGTGATAGTCGGTAGGATTAGGAAGATAGTCGGTAGGTTTAGGAAGAAGAATGAGTGTAGGATTTGGAACAAAAGTTCTTTAGAACTAGGGTATCGCTAAGAGAGTGAATGTAAATATCAGCACATGTGATGAGGAAGTCACAATGATTAACTGGGGAAAATATGTAGGAAAGCAGATATCAATAGAGACATTACAAAATCAGGCAAAGTATAAAGTGAGTGACAGGATTAGACATTTTCAACATGTTTGAGTTTGAATATATAATCTTTGGAAGAAACAAATATGTAGTCACCAATAGGATTTTCATTTGAGAGCATTAGGCAACCTGGACATGGATGTTTTTAGTAATCCATGTTCACTTTCCATTTAGGTTTTGTACAATCATAAGTGTGAACTTTGCTTTTTATGTCCAGAATATTACTGTGATAAAATGTATATGGAGATCAGGTGACATGGGTATTTCTTCCACCATTTCTGGGAGCTATATATTGAGGACGTATAAATTAGTATTGATGGTACAAAGAGGTGTACCTGTGTCTATGAATATAGAGATAATTCGTGAATAGACTGTACTGTGAATAAATAATATAACTGGTTCCACTTTAAATAATGGATTGAATTGATATCTGAAACTAAGTAAGAAATCTTATATCGATATACAACCATTCATTCCAACCAGTTATACATCTAATGGTAAAATTAGTGTTATGGTTTATTGTGACGGGTTTGTGCGTTTTGCTTCAAATGTGATAATGGAAATCGAAAATAATGTTTTTGGGAAGAAGTCTCATGAAAAGAGCAGTTATGAAACATGGAGGAATACATGTGTTCTCAAGCAGGAAGTGATTGAAAGTGAAACAAATGCCTATAAATTTGAGAAATTTTGATGAAACATATATGCTATGATGTGCATAAACTGAAGATAGTAATGTACCAGTGTTGAATAAAAATGAACGTCAAAATACACATCATGTCTCATAGAGTCTACTTGCATTGATGTTCAACTGGGTCAGTTACTGTAGAAATATTAGGATTTGGGGGGGAATTAATAATACAATTTATTTTAGCACTAGCATGCCACAGAATGTAGAGGAAAGATCAATGGATTTTTAGTTATAGCACTAATAATCTAACATTTAGTGACTATTTTGGATAGTCTAGAAATTACATAAGGCTATGTAACATTTTTTTTTATTTAACATTCATCAAAGCTTGGAATTTTCGTAATATTTCTTCTTTTTTCTTTTTTTTATTTTTTCAGTTGTTGATTGACCTTCATTTTGTTTATTTGTATGTGGTGCTGAGAATAGAACCATGTGCCTCACACATGCTAGATAAGCATGTTACCTCTGAGCCACAAACCCAGCCCCTCCACTTCTATCTTAACATCATACACTCATGTCCCTCTTCTTTACTCACTTTCTTCCTCATTTTCCCCCTTCTCTCCCTTCCTTTTTGGTTTCCCCTCCATATCTATTTTTCTCTCATGTCATTACAAACAGTAGTATGCTATGAAATTTAAATTTAAGACTGTTTTTTATAGTCATTCTTTTTCTTGAGAAAATTTAAAAATTATAATCACCTGATAGATATATTACAATACATTTATTATACATATGTATCTATATTCATGCATATGCATTACATATATTATATATATATATATATATATATATATATATATATATATATATATTTAAAAGTACTTTGAATTTCCTGTTAGAAATAATATAGACCAAGTCTTTCTTAATTCTCAATTCTTCCATAATTAACATCTTACAGTGAAAATCAAATAAACATATTTAAGTAAACAGGTATCATTCTTATTTATCAATACTGATAATTTAAAGTTTTATATCACATTAAGCTGTAATGTGGCATATTAACTCTTATGAATTAGAGAAATTTTATTTGAACAACCTATTATTTAAGGACCATATGCACTGACATTTTAAATGGCTTTCTTGTGATTTCAATTTCTATCAATTGTGTATTAATTGCCAAATACTTATTTTAGTACTTTTCATGTTCAAAATTGATATAAAGTCAATTGTTTAATTCTTCTTGTAAGTAGTTACTTATTACAGTAGGGACATTATTAATAATACTACATCTTTATAAGAAAAATGGTACAAATTTATTTTCATGCAAAATTAAGAATAATTGTATGCTCTAGATGTTTGATTGTTGATACATATAACAAAGAGCTTTTGATGAGTCTCTTCCCCAGTAAAACATAAAATGCAAAGATATAGTTAGGTTTGTATGTCCAAATAAAGATAAGAAAAAATACACATTATCAGCTAGAAACTATTAAATAAAAGATGAAAAGAACAATCCAACACATTGTACGAACTTGTCAGATGAGGTAGTATTCTGGAAGAATAGCCTAAGACTAGACCTTGTCCATGACAAAATATTCACGAAAAAAATGAAATATGAAAAGTGTAGAAAATGCTATGAATTTTTCATGAAGTTAGGTGAATTATCCTTTAATCTCAATTTATGTGCATTTTCTGGTAAAATAAATTTGTGATATTCACAAAACAAAGTTTCTGTATAGCAAAATGAATACATCTGAACCCATTTTTAGCTGATTTCTTCCCACTAAATTTTAAACCTTTATTTATTTATTTATTTTTATTGGTTGTTCAAAACATTACAAAGCTCAAGATATATCATCTTTCATACATTTGACTCAATTGGGTTATGAACTCCATTTTTTCCCCAAATACGAATTGTAGAATCACATCGGTTACACATTCACATTTTTACATAATGGCATATTAGTGACTGTTGTATTCTGCTACCTTTCCTATCCCCTACTATCCACCCTCTCCTCCCCTCCCATCTTCCCTCTCTACCTCATCTGCTATTGTTCAATTCTCTCCATTGTTTCCCCCTCACATCCCCTCACAACATCTTATATGCAATTTTGTGTAACATTGAGAGTTTCCTACAATTTTCATAAGCTTTCCCTTCTCTCTCCCTTTCTCTCCCCCCATTCGTCTTTGTTTAATGTTAATCTTTTCCTCATGCTCTTCCTCCCTGTTCTGTTCTTATTTGCTCTCTTTATAACAGAGAAGACATTTGGCATTTGTTTTTTAAGGATTGGTTAGCTTCGCTTAGCATAATATGCTCTAATGCCATCCATTTCCCTGCAAATTCTATGATTTTGTCATTTTTTGTGCTGTGTAATACTCCGTTGTGTATAGATGCAACATTTTTTTATCTATTAATCTATTGAAGGGCATCTAAGTTGGTTCCACAGTCTAGCTATTGTGAATTGTGCTGCTATGATCATTGATGTGGCAGTATCCCTATAGTACGCTATTTTAAGATCCTGAGAGAACATTCCAAGAAGGGTGATAGCTGGGTCAAATGGTGGATCCATTTCCAGCTTTTCCAGGAATATCCATACTTCTTTCAAAATTGGCCTCACCAATTTGCAGTCCCACCAGCAGTGTACAAGTGTATCCTTTTCCCCAAATCCTCGCCAACACTTATTGTTGTTTAACTTCATAATGGCTGCTGATCTTACTGGAGTCAGATGGTATCTTAGGGTGGTTTTGATTTGCATTTCTCAGACTGCTAGAGATGGTGAGCATTTTTTCATGTACTTGTTGATTGATTGTATGTCCTCCTCTGTGAAGTGTCTGTTTAGGTCCTTGGCCCATTTGTTGATTGGGTTATTTGTTATCTTATTGTTTAATATTTTGAGTTCTTTGTATATTTTGGATATTAGGGCTCTATCTGAAGTGTGAGGGGTAAAAATTTGTTCCCAGGATGTAGGCTCTCTATTTACCTCTCTTATTGTTTCTCTTCTTGAGAAAAAACTTTTTAGTTTAAGTAAGTCCCATTTGTTTATTCTTGTTATTAACTCTTGGGCTATTGATGTCTTATTAAAGAATTTGGAGCCCGACCCCACAGTATATAGATCATAGCCAACTTTTTCTTCTATGAGACGCAGTGTCTCTGATTTGATATCTAGCTCCTTGATCTATTTTGAGTTAACTTTTGTGCATGGTGAGAGAACGGGATTCAGTTTCATTTTGTTGCACATGGATTTCTAATTTTCCCTGCACCATTTGTTGAAGATGCTATCCTTCATCCATTGCATGTTTATAGCCACTTTATCAAATATAAGAAAGTTGTAATTTTGTGGATTGGTTTCTCTGTCCTCCATTCTATACCATTGGTCCACCTGCCTGTTTTGGTACCAGTACCACACTGTTTTTGTTACTCTTGCTTTGTAGTAAAGTTTGAACTCTAGTATCGCTATACCTCCCGATTCACACTTCCTGCTTAGAATTCCTTTTGCTATTCTGTGTCTTTTGTTTTTCCATATGAATTTCATGATTGCTTTATCATTTCTACAAGAAATGCCGTTGGGATTTTGATTGGCATTGCTTTAAACCTGTAGAGAACTTTGGGTAATTTCGCCATTTTGATGAATTTAGTTCTGCCTATCCATGAACAGGGTACATTTTTCCATCTTCTAAGATCTTTTTCTATCTCTCTCTTTAGGGTTCTGTGGTTTTCACCTCTTTTGTTAGGTTGATTTCCAAGTATCTTATTTTCTTTGAGGATATTTTGAATGGAGTGGTTTTCCTCATTTCCATTTCAGAAGTTTTGTTGCTGATATACAGAAATGCCTTTGATTTATGCGTGTTGGTTTTATATCCTTCATTTATTAACTCTAGCAGTTTCTTTGTAGACCCTTTTGGGTCTGTTAAATATATTACCATGTCATCCACAAATAGCGATAATTCAAGTTCTTCTTTTCCTATTTTTATGCCTTTAATTTCTTCTGTCTGTCTAATTGCTCTGGCTAGTATTTCAAGAACTAAATTGAATAGAAGTGGTGATAGAGGGCATCCCTGTCTTGTTCCAGATTTCAGAGGGAATGCCTTCAGTTTTCTCCATTTAGGATGATCCTAGCCTGAGGTTTAGCATATATAGCTTTTACAATGTTGAGGTAAGTTCCTGTTATCCCTAGTTTTTCTAGTGTTTCGAACATAAAGGGATGCTGAACTTTGTTGAATGTTTTACTACATCTATCGAGATGATCATATGGTTCTTGTCCTTAAGTCTATTGATGTGGTGAATAGCATTTATTGATTTCCGTATATTGAACCAGCCTTGCATTCCAGGGATGAATCCTACTTGATCATGGTGCACAACTATTTTGATATGTTTTTGTATTCAATTCACACGGATTTTATTGAGAATTTTTGCATCCAACTTCATTAGAGATATTGGTCTGTAGTTTTCTTTTTTGAAGTGTCTTTGTCTGGTTTTGGGATCAGGGTGATTTTGGACTCCGAGAATGAATTTGGAAGAGCTCCTTATTATTCCATTTCTTGATATAGCTTGAATAGTATTGGTATTAATTCTTCTTCGAAGGTTTTGTTGAACTCTGCTGTATACCCATCAGGTACAGGGCTTTTTTTGATTGGTAGTCTTTTGATGGCTTCTTCCATTTCTTTCTTTGTTTTTGGTCTGTTAAAATTGTGTGTGTCTTCTTGACTGAATATGGGCAGATCGTATGACTTAAGAAATTTATCGATATTATAACTATCTTCTATTTTATTGGAATATAGGATTTCAAAATACTTTCTAATTATCTTCTGTATTTGTGTACTGTCTGTTGTGATATTGCCTTTTTCATTCCGTATGTTAGTAATTTGAGTTCCCTCTCTTCTTCTCATCCTTAGCATGGCTAAGGGCCTGTAAATCTTATTTATTTTTTCAAAGAATCAACTTTTAGTTTTATCAATTTTTTCAATGTTTTTTTTTTTTTGTTTGTTTCAGTTTCGTTGATTTCTGCTCCAATTTTAATTATTTCTTGTCTTCTACTACATTTGCTGTTGTTTTGCTCTTCCTTTTCTAGGTTTTTGATGTGTACTGTGAGTTTATTTATTTGTTGTTTTATTCTTTTTTTGAGGAAAGAACTCCAAGAAATGAATTTCCCTCTTAAAACTGCCTTCTTTGTGTCCCATAGATTCCAGTATGTTGTGTCTGTATTGTCATTTGATTCTAAGAATTTTTTTATCTCCTCCTTTATGTCTTCTGTAACCCATTGATCATTCAGTAGAATATTGTTCATTTTACATGTGATGTAGGATTTTTCCTTCCTTCTATTCTCATTGATTTCCAGTTTCATTCCATTATGATCAGATATGGTGCATGGTATTATCTCCACGCCTTTATATTTACTAAGAGTTGCCCAATGGCATAATATATGGTCTAACTTGGAGTAGGATCCATGTGCTGCTGAGAATAAAGTGTATCCACTTGATGATGGTTGATATATTCTATATATGTCGGTTAAGTCAAGGTTATTGATTGTGCTGTTGAATTCTATAGTTTCTTTATTCAGTTTTTTATAGAGGATCTGTCTAATGGCGAGAGCGGTGTGTTGAAGTCACCCATAATTATTGTGTTGTAGTCTATTTGACTCTTGAACTTGAGGCGAGTTTGTTTTATAAGCGTTGCAGCTCAATTGTTTGGTGCATACCAATTGATAATTGTTATGTCTTGTTGGTGGATGGTTCCTTTTAACAATATATAGTGTCCTACTTTATCCCTTTTGATTAACGTAGGTTTGAAGTTGATTTTATATGATATGAGTATGGCCACTCCTGCTTGCTTCCGAGGGCCATGTGAGTGGTAAGATTTTTCCCAACCTTTCACTTTCAGCCTGTGTATGTCTTTACCTATCAAAAGAGTCTCCTGAAGGCAGCATTTTGTTGGATTTATTTTTTTGATCCAGGTTACTAGCCTATGTCTCTTGATTGGTGAGTTTAGATTTTTAACATTTAAGGTTACAATTGAAATATGATTTATACTTCCAGTCATGTTTATTTATTTATTTATTTTAATTTGGGTAGTTTTTACTTTTTGGTTATTTTCTTACCCCTTTACTGAGATACCTCCCACTGTTAGTTTTGGGCACTATTTTTCAATTCCTCTTCTTGTAGTGTTTTGCTCAAAATGCTTTGCAGTGCTGGTGTTCTGTCTGCGAATTCCTTTAGCTTTTGTTTATCAAGAAAGACTTAATTTCATTGTCAAATCTGAAGCTTAATTTTGTTGGATACAGTATTCTTGGTTGGAATCCATTATTTTTCAGTGTTTGAAATACATTGTTCAAAGATCTTCTCGCTTTCAAAGTCTGTGATGAAAAATCAATTGTTAACCTAATTGGTTTACCCCTGAATGTTATCTGCCTACTTTCTCTCGTAGCTTTTAATATTCTCTCCTTGTTCTGTATGTTGGCTATCTTCATAATTATATGTCTTGGTGTTTGTCTATTATGGTTTTTAATGTTTGAGGTCCTGTAGGCTTCCAGGATATGGCAATCCATTCCATCTTTCATCTCTGGGATGTTTTCTAGAATTATTTCATTTAATATGTTGTCCATTCCTTTGGTTTGAATCTCTATGCCTTCTTCTATCCCGATGACTCCCAATTTTGGTTTTTTTATGACATCCCATATCTCTTGAATAGTTGCTCATGGGATTTAAGCATGTTTTCTGTGTTGACTATATTCTTTTCAAGTTGACAAACTTTGTCTTCATTATCTGATGTTCTGACTTCTACTTGATCTAGTCTATTTGAAATATTCTTGTTTGAGTTTTTAATTTGGTTTATAGTTTCCTGCATTTCTAGAATTACTCTATGATTTTTTAAAAGATCTCTATCTCCTGGTAAACCTTGTTCTTTGCCATTTGAATTTGGTTGTTTAATTCATTTTCAAAATATACTTTTATTTCTTGAACTTGCTGCCTCATGTCTTCTCTATTATTCCTTTCCATCTGAGTTAGGTATGACTTAAGTTTTTTCCCTATCCCTGTTTCTGATGCTTCTAGGTTCTCCTGTAGTATTAAGTTGTCCTTCATTGTTTCTACACCTTTTTTTCCCCTTGTTTTTTCATGATGTTCATGTTATTTTCTGGCTCTATTTGATTGCTGTGTTTCTGCTCTCTTCTATAGATTTGTTATGGGTTTATATATCTCTGTTTTCTCTCCTTTGTGTTGCTAGACTATGCCTGCTTAAGTGGATTTCGCTGTTAAGGAATTCTGACAGCCGAGCTCCAGTGATGTCACCTCTCTGCTGTGGTGGGCCCCAGGCTCCTTGCCGGAGTGTCCGAATTGGGGGGCTGGACTGGATTGTCTCTTGTTGGTTTCAGCTCCCGGTCGCTGGCATGCCGGCAGTCTCCAGCCACCCAGTAGCGCGGGCAGCGGATGGGCTGTCGCCGGCGGGTGGGTGATCTCTAGCCACACAGTTGCGCGTTCGGTCGTCGGCAGGCGAGCGTTCTCCAGCCATCAAGACATGCCGTCAGCAGGTGGGCTGGCACCGGCAGGAAGGTGGTCTCCAGTTGCCCAGTCACACTGGCAGCGGTCTGGCGTTCTCCAGCCACCCAGTCAGGAGGGCCTGGCCTCTAGTCCCCTGGTTTATCCTGCTAGTCCTGATTTCTCCTGCTAGACCAGATTTCTCCTGAGTGATGCTTCTCGGCAGCTCAAACTGTTCTCCGGGTCTGCCGTTTGTTGGGTGGGGAGGGTGTCTATTGTGAACCCTGGAACTCTATTGTTTTAATATTTTCCGCTTGCCCCTCGCCCCGCACTGGCTAGACAAGTTTCATTTTTGCCGCTGATGGGAAGGGGAGATGAAGGTCAGGTGCCTCTAGTTTTCCCCCAGTCTTTATGCAGACTTGCTCTGATTATCCCTCCCCCAAAAGCCTAGGAGAGATTTTATGCGAATTTTCCTCTGTATGTGAGATGAGCTGAGAAACACACACCTGTTTTATTGTTGCAATCTGTCTGGGAGTGGTGGTGGTTACTTCAGCTCTCCAAGATGGTGGCTGCTGGTTTCCTTTGTGGAGTTTCCACTTTGGGGGATAGAAATGTACTGCTAACTTTCCCGTCTGAAATCCCAAATTCAGCTGGGGGCTCAGTGGATGCTCAGCCAGCAGGATTCCACAGAATCTGCAGCAACGTTTCTCCCTGCTTGCTGGTCGCTTCTCGGTGGTGCCTCACCATTTGTAGACACGGGGCAGGTCACGCGGATAAATCAGAATGGATCTCCGGTTGCACAAGTGGCTTGTGTTTGAGACTCAATTACCGGACCTCGGTGGTGGAAATCATTCTTCTAGATTTCGGTAAACACCCATTTTCCTGTAAGATCCTAACAAGATAGTTTTTCATCGTTCTAACTCGTTATTCACCTGCGCAGTGGCAGGGTACACTGGGTGTGATACACTGTCTTCACAGTCATCTTGCAATGCCGAAATATTAGGATATGGATGCACCATTTACTGAAAACTGTTTCAGTACTAGGAAAAAATATGTATTTCAGGTGGATGAATATTTCTGAGATTAATTTTTTAAAAAGTGGATTATAAATCCACATACATGAATATGAATGAATTTAGGGAGTGCATAATAAGACACAAATATTTCATATTTTGAAAAATCCGGAGAGTATATATATATAAATATATATATATATATATATATATATATATATATATATATATATATATATACATATACACACACACACACACAGACATTAAAAACTAGCAATATATATGTCAATTGAAATTCATCATGAAATACATATCATCCACAGACCCAAAAATATTCATATACTTAACATGGATTTATGTATAATGTTGTTCAACTAGGAGGCTTACCCATAGGTTGAATTTTCAGTTCCAACAGCATTTAGGAGGAGTGATCTCTTCTCAAAATTTGTATTTGCCAAGTCAGTCACCTCACAAAAATGTACGTGTGATACCAGGTACGATTCTATATGTGCATATAAAATTACATGTGCTGAATAGGCTACAGAGAAAGGGAGACAGGAATTTACATATTTGTTAACTTTCAAAACACACGGAGAACTATTTCAACAAAAAATTGACTAGATTTATAACTTCTAACCTATATAATGCAAAAGGCAATTCCAACTATACACCATGCCTCCTCTGAACTGCTTGTATTTCTATTCTGTTTGAGTTTTTATTCTCTATCATATTACGATTAGTAGTCAGAGTCTAGTAGGGTAGGGGTTAGAGTCAGGGATTCAGTATTTCGAATGGAAAATTGGAAAATGAATCCAATGTGTATGCAAATATGTGCTACACAAAATCTTCCCACTCCTCCAGAACAATGGCTTGACATTATCTTCGCCCCAAGTAAGACATAATTAGAGGAGAAGAGTTAGAAAATCAGTGAATACTTATCTGGAATGGAATATGCTAAGGAGTTCACTACCTTGGAGGTGGTAGAGGAGTTTCCAAAAGTAAGGGACAGGGTGAACACTCCACAAACATGGAGCTCTGCTGGCCTAAAGACTTCTTGAGAATTTGACTCTGAGTTTGGTCACTTGAAACATATGTTGTTATCAGGAGCTTTAGCTTCCTTTGTAGTGAGATCATCAAAGCTGGGTCTGCACCTATGTGACCTGTAAAACATAGTTTCTTATTTTCCAATGAACATGAGGCAGCAGTCCTGAATTTGATCTTTGTAGGTACACTGTGGCCACTGGGTTCTAAGTGTCTCCCTGTGTGGACTGTGAAGCCATTTGTTCATCCTCCAATTTTCATGGTGTTTCTTGCTGCTACAATGGGAGTTTGGTATTTGCTTCATGAAATACACGGAGTTCAACTGGGACACAGTGCAGGAGGGAGTTCTGTCACGTGTGGTATTTCAATTTCTGCAGGAGAATGCACCAACCATGCTTCTATATCACATAGCTTGCCCCATTGACGATAGCAAATCGATTCTGAACATTGCCCTGAAACCTCTCCAAATAACAAGATGCCTTTACTTAGAAGGGACTGCTGGCTGCATCATGTCAGTCACAAGCCATTTGGAAGCCAATGGCAGATCCACATGGCCCCACCAGACATGTTTTATCACTCACCTGCCTACCACTGCTCTAGGCCCACTAATAATCAGGCTCCAACTTATTGGCATCTCTGTTTTACACAATTTTCATTAAAACCAGTCAATCAAGGCAGTGTCTGTTATACTCATGATCAGCAACAGGAAATCCAAAGGTTCTCCTGTGCCAGCTGGTCATGGAAATTTCAAAAATTTCATGGTATTTTTCTAGCCATATTTCAACAATGAAGGTGGAGGCACTGTGAGTTTCAGTTCATTCCAGAACCATTAATGTTGACGAAGCTCATTTCAATGAAAGCTCTGGAGAAATCTCACAGGCAATGCTTCCCAAAGAATGGCCAAAAGGTCAAATGAAGCCAGGCCCATTGAGTTCTACAATGTGAGGTCCATGTGACTTTTGACTCTCAACTACGGCTGCCAAGTCTTTCAGAAGAAAATTATGTGATATCTTGGCTGTGATTCCCAGTGCTCTGTTGAAAGCCACCCTGGGCCTTGATCTCAGTTTCCAAGGCGACTCTCATGCATGGCCTTCTAAAATCCCAACACAATTAATGGCAATACTTTTCTGAGGTCAGTTCCAGAACTCAGTCTCTAAGGGGAAAAACACCAGAGTTCATGTCAAGGTGGACCCAGTCATCTCTTCCAATCACCACACTAACAACCACAATTAAAACCAAAACAATCCCACATGGCCCTCATGTTCTTTTATATAGACACTCATCATAACCTATCGCTGGAAATTTCCACGAGGGGCGAAGCCCAAGACAGTCTCCTAAATAATCTCTCTTGCCCCTAATTTGCCTAAATTCAGGGTGGCCTGGACACCATTCCTGTGAACCAGGAGTGTTCAAATAGGCCTGCTGTTAATACTTCTCTGCTTCTCCAATTTGAGGCGTATTGACTGTGCAGTTTGGATTCTTTATGTGAATTGTAGTCACGGGAAAACTCAAGCAATTTAGGGATTTGAAGAAATGATTTGGCCCAATGGATCCCTATTCTAACTTGATGGAGGTCAGGAACCTTACAGAGAATGGGGAGAGACTTCATCCACAATAACTGCACTTTTGGCCATTTTTGTTTTGGATGCACACATGTGATGTTTCTTTAGATTCTTCAGGGGTTGAGAATCTAAGCCACGGCCTCACACAGGGCCAAGAGGCTGATTCAGACACTTCCATTTTCAAAGGAATTAAGCAAATATCCACAGGTGATGTCCATTCATTTCCATTTGAACCTGTTTTCTTCAGGCTTCACAAACGGATGTCTTGAGGCAAAGACCTTCCTGACATTCAGGGCAACAGAACAATAGGTAAGCAAAAGGCCCAAAGCAGGGTTTCTCCACTGAGACTATCATGGTCACACTTATATCTGAGTTTTCTGAGATGCTCGACATTCCCTTTAGCTATCCAGTACATGGCCATGTCACAGGGCTTGGAACTGCTACATATCTTGGACACAAAACCATGAGCCTATTCTGGAGAGTAGCCAGAATTCATGAAGAATGCAGGAATTTTGGAAGATACCACATGTTGCCCATCGATCAGGCAAGCTGAAATCCATTCATAAATTCGGCAGGATGAATGCTGGGAAGCTTTCTGCTAGACAGGAGACAACAATTGATGCATTCAGTTTTCTAATATCTAAAACCATGCACATAGTGGGATACACAGACATAGAAACACTTGCTTGCCAAACGACTTACTATAAACAGTTCACTCCAAACCAAACAAACCACCTTTCCTACCTATTCTCAGAACATGAGACAAAACCACAAACCCACACCGACAACCACAGAGGCACCACCTTCTACAAAGTATGTCTGTGACTATCCAGAGTGTCTTCTGACTGGTGGGCCAACTTATGTTCCCCGGAAAACACCAACTCTGTGAACTTGTCAGGAGCCAGCGGTGAGCCACTATCTGCTTTCTCAGGAAAGGCCCCTCTTCTGAGTTTTCCTGGCAGTTGGCCATCCTCATATCTGTAGGTACCATGAAAGACTGACTCTGTCCTTGGTAAATCCAAACAAGTGAGCCCACTGGGACTGGGACTGGGACAGGCTCTTGGTACCTTGCTTCCTGGATCCCAAGTACCGAGAGTTCCATGACCAAGGAAGTGAGGTGAGGTCACTTCCTTCAGGAACTGAATGAGGTCACTGCTTTGGCAACCACTTTGTCCTAACAGTTGCTTCCAAGGGTCCCATGAGATCGAGGCTTCTCCTACTTCCTGTGACACTTTCACAAGTTAGAATGGTATATGAACCATAGGCACCCAGGAACAGGTCTCCAAAAAGGACTGTTTGTGTCCATCTTCTCTACATTATGAACAGAGAGGCTGATTCAGACACAACCCTTCATCCTGACCAGGTTGTTTGCAATGGAAGATGACGTTTGCTCTCTCAGGTCCTTCATGGCTGCCTACATCTTCTCCAGGGATCACTTCTTCATGGACCTTTGAGTTTTACAACAGGTGGAAGATTCTCTACATTCCTGTATTGTAAGACCAACTTGGTCCCTGCTCTTCTGTAAAGTTAGATTGAGGGAACAGTGTATGGTTAGGGTTAATAACAGGTTTGATTTGGGTTAGGAATTATTCTAATTGATGAATAATGGTATTGGGAACCTGTGATATTTATAAGAATATATAGGTGAAATATAAGTATGAAAACAAAAATCTAGGTAAGATTTGAAGCCCAGAAGGGCATTGCGCTATTGATTGGGATACTTAGCTTTGATATACGTTCTGCACAGGTGTTTCAGATAAATCGATAATCAATGGCATAGGACCTTGTACCTTGGATGATTGAATGTAGAAGTGAACATCCACTAGAACAGGGATAGTCGGTAGGATTAGGAAGATATTCGATAAGTTTCAGAAGAAGACTGAGTACAGAATTTGGACCAAAAGTTCTTTAGCAATAGTGTATCGGGTAGAGAGTGAATGTAAATGTCAGCACACGTGAAGGGTCAGTCACAATGGTGAACTGGGGAAAATATTTAGGTAAGCAGACATCAATAGAGACATTAGGAAATCAGGCAAAGTATAAATTGAGTGATAGGATTAGACATTTGCAACAGGGTTGAGGTTCAAAATATAGTCTTAAGAAGAAACAAATATGTAGTTACCAATAGGATTGACATTTGAGAGCATTAGGCACACTGGACATGAATGTTTTCAGTAATCTATGCTCACTTTTCATTTACCCTTTGATACAATCATAAGTGTGACCTCTTCTTTTTGTGTCCAGAATATTACTGTGATAAAATGTATATGTAGATTAGGTGACATGAGTATTTCTTCCACCATTTCTGGGAGCAACATTTTGAAGATGAAAAAATTAGTATTGGGGTTACAAATAGATTTACTCTGTGTCTATGAACATAGAGATAATTTATGAATAGACGATACTGTGATTAAATATTATAACTTGTTCCAACTTTAAATATTCGATTGAATTGATATCTGAAAATAAACAGAAAATCGTATATTTATATGCAATCATTCATTCCAACCAGAAATACATCTAATGGTAATATTAGGGTTATGGTTTATCATGAAGAGTGTGTCAGTTTTTCTTCAAAATGATTATGGAAATCAAAAAAAAAAAAAGCTTTTGGAAAGAAGTCTCATGAAAAAACAATCAAGTAACCTGGAGGAATACATGTGTTCTGAATCAGGAAATGATTGAAAGTGAATCAAAATCCTATAAATTATTGAAGTTGTTGATGAAATATATATCCTATGATGTGTATAAACTGAACAAATAGTAATGTACCAGTGTTGAATAAAATGAACTTCAACATAGACATCATATCCAAGAGGAATCTAGTTGCATTGATGTTAAACTGGGTCAGTTACTGTAGAAATATTAGGATTGTATGCAATACTCACTGAAGTTAGTTTTCAGTACTATAAAACAAATATGTAATTCAGGTGGATGAATATTTCTGAGAATAATATTGTGAAAAGTTGATTATAAATCCACATACATGAACATGAATGAATTTAGGTAGTATATGTAAGACACATATATTTCATATTTTGAAATATTTGGAGAGTATATATATATATATATATATATATATATATATATATATATACACCCACACACACACACACACAACACACACACCCAGGCAATAAAATGTAGCAATATATATGCCAATCGAAATTCATCATGAAGTATATATCATCCACAGATGCAAAAATATTTAATTTACTGAACATGGATTTATGTATAATGTTGTTCTACTAGGAGGCTCACCCATAGGTTGAATTTTCTGTTCCAACAGCGTTTAGGAGGAGTGATCTCTTCTCACAATTTGTATCTTCCAAGTCAGCCACCTCACAAGAATGTACATCTGATACCAGGTAGGATTCTATATGTGCATATAAAAATACATGTGCTGAATCGGCTACAGAGAAAGGGAGACAGGAATTCACATATTTGTTAACTTTAAAAACACATGGAGAACTATTTCAATTAAAAATTAACTAGATTTATAACACCTACCCTATATCATGCAAAAGGCAAGTGCAACTATACACCATGCCTCCTCTGAACTGCTTGTATTTCTATTCTGTTTGGGTTATTTTTCTCCATCATATTAGGATTTGTCATCAGAGTCTAGGAGGGTATGGGTTAGTGTCAGATGGCCCGGCTGGCAGGACACATCAACTTGGGTGTCGATCCTAGTTGGGGAGGAATGAAGGGACAAGAGACATGAGAGATGACAGCAAGACAGGAGTTCTGATCATGCTGCAAACTTTTTTTATTCTCAGAGGGTATTTATATGCTGCGGATGGGAAAGCTCTCTTATCGGCAGTTGCTGGATGTCTTCACAGGGTGAGATAACCTCAGGATGTTTCAGGTAGACAGATGGTAGCCGGATGTCAAAAGGAGATAGATGGCTGTGGGATGTCTCCCAGGCAGGTTGTGTCCCAGGGGGATGTTTCTTGTGTCAGTCTATTTTTTGAAGGAGAACTTCCTTCTAGCCCCTGACATCTCCCCTTTTGTTATATAAAATATTCGACCATACCTTACAGGCCATGGATTTAGGGGGTGATAGTGGCTCTGTTTCTCTAGGATGCCTTAGAATATCTCCTGATTTGAGCGAGCATCTTTCCTAGGAGATTTCGTGTTGGCTTTGGCATGTTTTTGGAGGAGACGTCTTTGAGGGGATAGCATGCCAACCGCCATGCACCAGAGCGTGTCATTCAGAGGTCTTGTGTTTGGGGATCCGTGGATCCATCCTCCTGCAGTCCTTCCTGGACCCTCCGTTATTATGGTCTAACGTGCTCATTCCAAGGGTGTGTCCTCCCCCAAGCGGAGGGGCCCATGGAGAACGAACCCTTATTGCAAGGGTAGAAGATGGTTGCTCAGAGCTGTTACTTATAGTTTTCTGTAAGAAAGAGAGATCTGTGGGGATGTAAACTTAATAAGCCTGTGAGAAGGGTTGAACATTCTTTTAAATGTTGGCAGTGCTGTCTTCCATCTCCAGACCATGATAGTGGACCTGTATGGGCTTAGAAACCAAAATATTAATCTGTTCTTTAATAAATTGTACCAGCCTCTTTATAATGCAGGGGCCTATGGACACCATTAAAAGTAAACCCAACAAAGGGACTAATAGGGGAAGAAGGTAGGGTAGAAATCCATTATGCCCAATCCAGAGGGGATTTTCAAATAGTTCCCTTTGTCTCTTTTCTGGATCTTCTTGAAGCTGCTTAATTTTAATGCGTACTATGCCTGATTTATTGGCATAAACGCAGCATCGTTCCCCTAAGGCTAAGCAAATACCACCCTGGTTAGCTGTCAGCAAATCTAAGCCCCGTCTGTTTTGAAGGAACACTTCTGCCAGGGAATTTATTTGGTCCTGCAAATCTTTAAAGGTTCCTGATAAAGTTTGTACATAATTTATAAGTTGTTGAGACAGGCGATGGTAAGAGTGAATAGCCGTGCCTAAGCCACTGTACCTGTGCCCACAGCAGCTGTTATTCCAAGGCTGGCAATGAGTGGTAAAGCCTGTATTGCCCACCTATGTCTTTTGACTAAAGTGTCTAGGCTAGAAATTGGTAGAGGTTCATCTCCTGGGACAATAGTTATATCAGGGAGTAATAAAGCAAGAACACAACCAATGGTCCAATTCGCTGGAAGCGTGGGAAGGCCGAGTTTCCTCCACACATAAAAACTGTGCCATTGGAGGAACAAAGAGATGGGGTGGGTGAGGAATAATTTTATACTGTTGAGCAATTTCCAAAGGAAGTAAGTCGAACATCAGTATCATAGGTATTATTCTGCATCGCGCCTAAAAGAAATAATGTAAAAGTGCCTATAGGCTGTACTTTAAAGGGAAATCCGGGTTGGCATGTATTATCATTGTCCATGATAGAATTAATAGGAACTGCCATAGGCATGATTGCCCCTGCTGTCATGCAGAGCCAGCAATCACCAGCAAGGGTGGGGTTCGAATTATTAAGCTAGGAGAATGTAGTTTGCAAAATATCTAATGTATTGGTATCTAAACCTGGGAACTGGGATTTAGGCTACATTAAGGGATGATATGTGAGCTCAGGGATTTGGGGTTTCAAAAGTTTGATTATCTGAGGATGCTTGACAGAATAAGTGGGTCCTCCACCATCAGAGACCCCTGTAGGGGCCTTAATGGGCCAGTAGGAACCTTTTCCGACAGTGCCTTGGCACCCAGCTGACTGTAGCTTGGTGTATTTGCCATCTCCTCCATGGTCAAAGAGAATGGGGGTATCATGAATAGTGGTCCCCCTGCTGCATGAGTTTTAGTTAGGGAGGCTTCAAAAAATTGTTCTCCCTGTTTATTAACACAAAGTGAAGCCGACACATTACAAGAGACATGCATCGCCTGGGTATGCGTACAAGTTGCAGAACAATTTTGGAGAGCTTTACTTGTACTAGGGGGAATAATCTTTGGCTTGTTAACACATACCCATTTAGGCTGATGAACTCCTCCGAGATTATGGTCAACCTTGGCACGGAGGTAAGTCACCTTAGTCATGCAGTCAGCAGTATGGGTCCAACTAGTGGGAGCCTCAGTCCAAAATCCTCCTTTGCATTCACGGGGGGGGGGGGCAAAAAGGTACTCCATGATGTTGGAAATTGGAGGTCCAAGGTCTCCGTGTTCAAACCTGTTCAGCAGAAGTGCCTTAAGCAGGATCCTCGCACAGATTCTTGGCTGTATCTGAAATGGAGGAAAATTTGTCCTCAGGGGGAGGGCCTCCATCCCTGGGTTGAGGTAAGTAATTTACCTGTTTAACCAGGCATTCTGGTAACCATCTTGGGGATGCTTGCTCTTGGTCCAAAACACAAGCTGAGCCTCATCCCCTGATGAGGATAGGATCTGGGCGTTTTCATTTATTTGTAATGGGATTGCACCACATAACAGGCGAGCGAACAGAATTGGACGAAGGATGCCAGTGTCTGTCTGTGGCCAAATGGCCTTCACTGTCTAAGGTAAGAAAAATAAGGGCAAATAATGCATGGTTAAGGCGATCCCTGGGAGTGGTAAATACAAGGGCGGAAGCCTTAAGACGGGATAGCCAAGTCTTTAAGCTAAGCTGGGCAAGTTCCACATGCCTTGGCCCTGAGAGTTGTATGGAATTTCAGTAGTATGACAAAATTGCAAGGTAGCACAAAACTGTTTAAACTTGGCACTGGTATATGCAGGACATTTATCTGTTTTAATATGTATTGGTTTACCCATTACGAAAAAGGCTGAAACAAGATGAGAAAGGACAACTTTGGTAGCCTCTCCAGAATGTGGTGATGCAAAACTAAAGCCGCTGAAAGTATCTATAGAAACGTATATATATTTGGTTTTTCAAAATTCAGGAAAATGAATAACATCCATTTGCTAAACCTGATTGGGCTGTAATCCTCGGGGGTTAACTCCCAAGTGTTGAATGGGGAGGGAGACAGTGCAACCAGGGCATGCTTTTACTATTTCTCATGCATGTTGCCTGGTAATTTTCCAAAGTAATCGATGGCTCTGGGAATTTAGATGGTGAAGATTTTGTAACTCCATGGCCTTTTGAATGGAGCCAACAAAAATTGGAAAGATGGAACGTGTTGCTGCATCAGCTTGGGCATTACCTTGTGTTAGAGGGCTCAGAAGGTCAGAGTGTGTCATGATGTGTCCTAAGGAAAATGCATGTTTTCTGGCCTGAATTAGCTGCTGAAGCTGGTGAAAAAGAAAGGGGGAATTGGAAGAAGCCATAATGGTGGGTGAAATCTCCAGCAGGGGCACAGAAAGAGCAATGTAGGCACTGTCTGTATAAATATTAACAAGATTATCAAAAAAACTTTATGAAAACTTGTGTTATGGTGAACAATTCCACAAACTGAGCTGACTGATAGACAGTATCAAAGGTGGTAGGCTTGTTATTGACAACAAAGACTGCACGGCCATTACTGGAACCATCTGTAAAGACAGTAAGTTCTTGAGGAATGGGAGCCTTTTGAGTAATTTTGGGAAAAATAAATGAATGTAACTGGACAAAATTTAAAACGGGGTCATTGGGGATGTGGTTATGAATTGTTCCCAAAAAGCCTGATAGGGCAATACCCCATTGATCCATTACTCTAGTAAAAATTGTAGTAAGGGTTTGGTCCTTAGTATATGGAATTAAAATATTATCAGGGTCTTTGCCAAATTGTTGTCGAGAAAGCAAACGACCTTTAAAAATAAGAGAAGCTACCTGAGCAAGATAAACAGTAATAACCTTGGAGGATGTGGTGGATACAAGGACCAAAAGCAAGGGGCAGCCTTTATTTTTAAAATGTGGATCTCGCTGCCAAAATATTCCTGTGGGTGTATGAGGAGTGTGGAAAATAACCAGAACCAGAGGAAGGTTATAAGAAATTTGTGTAACAAACTTTTGGGCAATGGCTTCTGTGGCTTGGTTTAATGCATGTCATGCCTCGGGAGTAAGCTTTTGAGGGGAGGAGGGGTGGGAATCACCTATCAAAATATCATTAAGGGGCAAAAGTACACAAGTGGGTAATTTTAAATATGTTCCTAGCAATTGAATATCCCCCAGTAATATTTGAAAATCATTAAGTGTGTGAAGATGGTAAACACATAGTTGTATTTTAGGAATTTGGATCTGATTATCTTGAAGTTTAAGGCCCAAATAGGTATAAGGGTCCTGTGTTTGAAACTTATCTGGAGCTATCTGTAGTCCCAAGGTAGTGAGGTTTTGTAAAAGTCCAAGTAACAATTATTAAGGTCATGGGTATTAGGTGCAGCAATTAACAAATCATCCATATAATGTAAAATATAATTTTGTGCTCATCGCTCTCTCACAGGGTCTACTGCTTGAGCAACGTGTTTTTGGCAAAGACTAGAGCTGTTGGCCATACCTTGGGGAAGAACCTTCCATTGAAATCTCTGCATAGGGCCCTGAAAATTAATGTGAGGGAGACTAAAGGCAAAATAGGGTCTATCCTCAGGATGTAAAAAGATGGTAAAAAAGCAATCTTTTAAGTCAATAACCATTTTACAATAGTTTTTTGGAATCGCCACTGGTGTGGGAATGCCTGGCTGTAGTGCTCCCATCGGGCGCATAACTTTATTGATGGCACACAAATATTGTAAAAGGCACCACTTGAGTGATTTTTTCTTGATAATAAAAATAGGAGTAATCCATGATGAGGTTGAGGGCTTTACATGGCCGGCTGCAAGCTGTTCCTGCACTAACGTGGAGGCAGCCTCCAATTTTTCTTGGGTAAGGGGCCACTGATCCACCAACACAGGAGTCTGAGTCTCCCAAATAATTTTATCTGCATGGGGTACAGGAGGGTCAGGGACTGACACTAAAAATCTGAATACACAAGTCCACATGTATTTGTTTTTGTATGGGTTGTATAGCCTCCACCAGTCCTTGTTTCAGTATCCCCAGGCCTGTACCAGGAACAAAATTCATAGGAAGCATTTGATGAGTCACCATGGAATTGGGACTGGCGAGAATAACTTCCAATAACTCAAAATATCTCCTCAATATACGTTAACAGGGAGGTCAGAATCAACGAAAGGAGTGACAGTTGACTTATTACCATCTTTATCAGTGCAGCTAATAGACCTAGAGCTGACCAGAGGATTTTTTTATTTTCCTATCCCTTTAAGGTCAGTCAAGGATGGAGTGAGGGGCTAACCTGATGGCTTGTATTTTTGAGAAATAATTGTGGCATCAGCTCCAATATCTAGAACTCCTTGGAATTCCTTTCCTTCAGTAAGTAAGGTAAGGGTGGGTCTATTGTGAGAAATGGGCTGAACCCAATACACATCAGAGAAGCCCAAGAAGGCAGTCCCCCGAGGTAGGTTTGGGTTTTGGAAATGCCTCCTGAATCCAAGGGAAGGAGAATTAATTGTGCAAGTCTTGTTCCTGCTGGGATGGCGGTAACTCCATTAATAGCAGTGGCCAGTATTTTTATTTCTCCAGTGAAATCATTATCATTAATGCCAACGAAGACCTGAACACCTTGTATGGTAGTGGAGGTTCTTCCAAGATTAAGGGCACATGTATGAGATGGAGGGGGACCCATAATTTCATTGGGTATTATCTGGGGCCCTTGCATTGGGTCTAATATTGTATTTGTGGCAGCACAGAGGTCCAATTTTGTGCTGCCTGGGGTGGCTAGTTGGAGGGAGGCAATTGTGGAGAAGGATTTTGTGGTAGGTTGGGAGTTTAGGAGGGAACAAACTTTATTGCTCCTGTGTTTGTCGTGGGGGATGTTGTGGCCGGGGGCTGGCCCCGCAGGGAGTTTCCCGAGAAGTAGGAAGAAATAGGCTGTGTGAGGGCATTTGTCTTAGATCTACACTCACTGGCCCAGTGATGACCTTTACCACTTCTATGGAAAAGGGTAGCTGGGGGCGGTTAAGCCCCAGTTTGAGGAGACGCTATTCCTAGGCTTTGTTTGCCTGTGGGACACTCACATGCAAAATGGCCAGGTTGTTTACAAGTAAAGCAAGTACGTGAGCCAGGATTGTGAAAGGCCTTGGTAAAGGCGGTCCCTAAAGCCAGACCCATGGCATGGGCTGCACCCACGTCTGCACAGAGTCTAATAACTTCAGAAAGTTTCCCTTTATCCTTATGTGGTTGAAGAACATTCTGACATGCTGGGTTAGCATTTTCAAAGGCAAGATGTTTTACATAGGTGCTTTCACCTTCGCTTGGTAAATCCTATAGGCTGTGGCACGGTCCTGAGAGGTCGCGGGTGTTCTGAATGGTAGAGAGCTGCTTCCTTCTCCAAGATAGCGTCCTCCCCAGGGGTCAATGTGTCTCTGGGATTTAAAACTGGATAAAGGTGGTTTTTAATCATTGGAGCCTTATTAATTAGGGTCGTATTTTGAGGGGGACCAGGAAGGTTCTCAGGGTCCTGGGAAGACTGAGAAGGTTCTATGTCTATACTAATGATGGGCATGCAGAGGGGGGACGAGAGGTCTTTTGCATAATCTCTTCCCCAATCCTGACAAGTTGTAAGGTACCATTGTCAAAGCGAAAACTTTTAAGAATTTCATTAATTAAGTTCCAGTAAGAAAAGGTGGGAACTGGCATTTTTTCTGGGCCAAAGGATTCATAATAATCTTTTAAACAGTCTCCTACTCTAAGCCATTTTTGCCATCAATGGTCCCTTCAAGAGGAAACCATGGACACAATTCTCCTATGTATGAAAAGAAAAATTTTAAGTCCTTTTTCTTAACATGTGCCCCTCATGTCTTGAAGGACTCCTTGAGGCCTGAAATAAACAAATCATGTGACGATACTGCTTGTCACATGGTGCGTCACTCACCGTGCATCATCCCCACCTTCCTCCTGGATATGTCTCCGGGTGGTGTCTGCTGAGGCGATCGTGAGCTCCTCTTGACCAAGTCTTCCAGGAGGAAGGGGTTCCCCCTCAGTCAAAGGCTTGAGCCCCAGTCGGTGGGCGCCAGATGTCCCGGCCGGCAGGACACATCAACGTGGTCAGCGAACCTAGATGGGGAGGAATGAAGGGACAAGAGGCATGAGAGATGAGAGCAACACAGGAGTTCTGATCAAGCTGCAAAATTTTATTGTTCACACATGGGTATTAATATGCTGGATATGGGAAAGCTCTCTTATCAGCAGTTCCTGGATGTCTTCACAAGGTGAGATAACTTCAGGATGTTTCTGGAAGAAAGATGGCCACAGGATGTCTCAGGGACATATATGGCTACAGGATGTCTTCCAGACAGGATGTCTCCTGGGGGCTGTTTCTTGTAAGTGTCAGGCTGTTCTTTGAAGAAGAATTCCTTCTACCCCTGACAGTCAGGGATTCAGTATTTCGAATGGAAAATTCGAAAATGAATCCAATGTGTAGGCAAATATGTGCTACCCAAAAATCTTCCCAGTCTCATTCAGAACAATTCCTTGACATTTCCTTCACTCCAAGTAAGACATAATTAGAGGAGAAGAGTTAGAAATCTGTGAATACATATCGGTAATGGAAAATGCTCAGGAGTTCACAACCTTCGAGGTTGTAGAGGAGTTTCCAAAAGTAAAGGACAGGGTAAAAACTCCAAAAACATGGAGCTCTGCTGGCCTAAAGACTTCTTGAGAAACTGCCTCTGAGATTGGGCACCTGAAATATATGTTGATGACAGGAGCTTTAGCTTCCTTTGTAGTGAGACCATCAAAGCTGGGTCTGCATCTATATGACTTGGAGGACATGGTTTCTTTTTTTCCTATGAACATGAAGCAGTAGGGCTGAATTCTCTCTTTATAGGTAAACTGTTGCCACTGGGCGCTAAGTGTCTTGCAGTGTGGACTGTGAAGCCATTTGGTCATCCTCCACTTTTAGTGGTGTTTCTTGCAGCTGCACTGGGAGTTTGGTATTTGCTTCACAAAATACGAGAAGTTCAACTGGGACACAGTGATGGAGGGAGTTCTGTCATGTGTGGTGGGTAAGGGTCTGCAGGAGAATGCACCAACCTGGCTTATATCCCACCTAGCTTGCCCCCTTGACCACAGCAATCTGATTCTAAACATTGCCCTTCAACCTGTCCATATAACAAGATGCCTTTACATACAAGGGTATGGGGGCTGCACTATATCAGTCACAAGGCATTTGAAAGCCAATGGCATATCCACATCAGCCCACCACAGATGTTTTAACACACACCTGCACACCACTGCTCTAGGCCGACTACTCATCAGGCTCCAAGTTACTGGCATCTCTGTTCTACACCATTTTCATGAAACCCAGTCAATCAAGGCACTGTCTGGTACATTCATGATCAGTAATAGGACACCTAAAGGTTCTCCAGTGCCACCAGGTGATGGGAATTTCCAAACTTTAATGATATTTATCTAGGCATTTTTCATGGATGAAGTTGAAGGCACTGTGGGTTTCAATTTATTCAGGAACCATTAAATGGAGAAGAAGCTCATTTCAATGAAAGCTCTGGAGAATTCTAACAGGCAAGGCTTCCCAAAGACAGGCTAAAAGGTCACATTAAGCCAGGCATTTGAGGTCTACAATGTGAGGTCCATGTGTGTTTTGACTTGCAACGATGGCTGCCAAGTCTTTAAGAATAAAATCATGTGATGTCCTTCCTGAGATTTCCAGTGCTCTTCGGAAAGCCTCCCTGGGCCTAGATCTCAGTTTCCAAGGGCGACTCTCATGCGTGGCCTCCTAAAATCCCAACACAATACACGGCAATACTTCTTTGAGGTCAGTTCCAGAACTCAGTCTCTAAGGGGAATCACATAAGGGTTCAAGCCCAGGTGGACATATCCATGTCTTCCAACGGCCACAAAAATGACCACAATTAAAACCAAAACACTCCCACATGACACACCTGATGCAAAGACCTTCCTGACTTTCAGGGCAACAGAAGAATCGGTAAGCAAAATGTCCAAAGCAGAGTTTTTCCAATGAGGCATTCCTGGTCTCACTGATATCTGAGCTTTCTGAGATGCTCGCCATTCCCTTCAGCTATCCAGTACATGGCCATGTCACAGAGATTTGAGGTGGTACATATATTTGACACAAAACTATGAGCCTATTCTGGAGAGTGCACACAATTCAGGAAGAAAACAGAAACTTAAGAAGTTAGCAGGTGTTACCCATCGATAAGTCATGCCGCAGTCCATTCATGAATTGTGCAGGATGAAAGCTGAGAAGCTTTCTACTAGACAGGACTCACCAATTGATGCATTTTCTTTTCTAATGTCTACAACCAGGGACACAGTGGTATAAACAGACATAGAAACACTCGCCTTGTCAAATGACTTACTAGAAACAGTTCCCTCCAAACCAAACAAACCGCCATTCCTACCTATTCTCAGAATATGAGACAAAACCACAAACCCACACCCACACCCACAAAGACACCTCCTTCCCCCATGTAGGTCTGTGACTATCCGGAGTGTCCTCTGACTGGTGGGCCATACTATGTTCCAATGAAATGGCCTGTCCTGTCTCAGATCTGGTCTCCTTGGCCAACTCTGTGAAGTTGTCAGGAGCCAGCAGTGAGCCACTACCTACTTTCTCAGGAAAAGCCCCTCTTCAGAGCTTTCCTGGTTTTGGCCGTCCTCACATCAGTAGGTAGCAAGAATGACTGACTCTGTCCTTGGTAAGTCCAAACAAGTGAGACCACTGGGACTGGGACTGCATCTTGGTGCCTGGCTTCTTGGATACCAAGTTCAGAGAGTTCCATCAACAAAGAAGTGAGGTGAGGTCACTTCCTTAAGGAACTGAATCAGATCACTGCCTTGGTAACCACTTTGTCCTAACAGTTGCTTCCAAGACTACCATGAGATGGAGGCTGCCCCTACTTTCTGTGACACTTTCACAAGGTAGAATGGTATATCAACCATAGGCACCTAGGAACAGCTCTCCACACCAACCTGATTTGGTCCATCTTCTCTACATTAAGAAGAGAGAGGCTGATTCATAAACAACCCTTCATCCTGACCAGGTTGTTTTCCATGGAAGCTGACTTTTGCTCTCTCAGGTCCTTCATAGTTGTCTACATCTTCTCCAGGGATCATTTCTGCATGGACCTTGAGGTTCTCAGGAGGTGGAAGATCCCCTACATTCCTGTATTGTAAGACCAACTCTGTCCCTGCTCTTCTGTAAAGTTAGATTGAGGGAACAGTGTATGGTTAGGGTTAATAATATGTTCAATTTGAATTAGGAATCATTCTGCTGGATGAATAATGGTACTGGGAACCTGCGACATTTATAAGTATATATAGGTGAAATATATGTATGAAAACAGAAATCTAAGTAAGATTTGAAGCGCAGAATGGGGATGGGCCCTTGATTGTGATACTTAGCGTTGAATTATGTTCTGCACAGATGTCTGAGATAGATCGATATACAATGGCATTAGACCCTGTACCTTGGATTATTGAATGTATAAGAGAACATCCAGTCAAAAAGGGATAATGGGTAGGATTAGGAAGATAGTCAGTAGGTTTAAGAAGAAGAGTGAGTATAGGATTTGGAACAAAAGTTCCTTAGCAATAGGGTTTGGATTAGAGTGTGAATGTAAGTGTCAGCACAATTGAAGAGTCAGTCACAATGATGAACTGCGGAAAGTATGTAGGAAAGCTGATATAAATAGAGACATTATGAAATCAGGAAAAGTATAAAGTGAGAGATAGGATTAGATATTTTCAACAGGGTTGAGTTTGAATATATAATCTTAGCAAGAAACAAATATGTTGTCACAAATAGGATTGAATTTTGAGAGCATTAGCCAAACTTGATATGGATGGTTTTAGTAATCCATGTTCACTTTACATTTAGGCTTTCGTGCAAACATAAGTGTGACCATTTCTTTTTGTGTCCAGAATATTACTCTGATAAAATGTATATGTAGATCAGATGACATGAGTATTTCTTCCACCATTACTGGGAGCAAAATTTTGAAGACGTATAAATTAGTATTGGGTTTACAAAGAGGTGTACTCTGTGTCTATGAATATAGAGACAATGCATGAATAGACAATAGTGTGAATAAATAATATAACTGGTTCCACTTTAAATAATGGATTGATTTGATATCTGAAAATATATAAGAAATCTTATATTGATATACAATCATTCATTCCAACCAGTTATACATCTAATAGTAATATTAGGGTTATACTTTATCATGAAGGGTGTGTGAGTTTTGCTTCAAATTTGATTATGGAAATCGAAAATAATATGTTTGGAATGAAGTCTCATGAAAAAACCAGTCAAGAAACATGGAGGATTACATGTGTTCTAAAGCAGAAAATGATTGAAAGTGAAACAAAATGCCTATAATTTTGCTAACGTATGGATGAAATATATATCCTATAATGTGCATAAACTGAAGAAATTGTAACATACCAGTGGTGAATAAAAATGAACATCAAAATACACATCATGTCCCATAGGAATCTACTTGCATTGATGACAAACTGGATCAATTATTGTAGAAATATTAGGATTTGTATCCACCATTCACTGAAGTTATTTTTCATTTCTAGGAAAAAATATGTATTTCAGGTGGATGAATATTTCCGTGAATAATCTTGTGAAATGTTAACTCTAAATCCACATACATGAATATGAATGAATTTAGGGAGTGTATAATAAGACACATATATTTTATATTTTAAAAAAATTTAGTGTGTGTGTGTGTGTGTGTATATATATATATATATATATATATATATATATATATATATACACACACACACACACACACACACACACACACAGAGAGAGAGACATTAAAAATTAGTAATACATATGCCAATCGAAATTCACCATGAAATATATATCATCCACAGATCCAAAAATATTCATTTTACTGAACATGGATTTATGTATAATGTTGTTCAACTAGGAAGCTCACCCATAGTTTGAAATTTCAGTTTCAACAGCGTTTAGGCGGAGTGATCTATTCTCACAATTTCTATCTGCCAAGTCAGCCACCTCACAAGAGTGTACCTGTGGTACCAGGTAGAATTCTATATGTGCATATAAAAATACATGTGCTGAATAGGCTACAGAGAAAGGGAGAGAGGAATTCACATATTTGTTTACTTTAAGTACCCATGGAACTATTTCAATTAAAAATTAACTTGAATTATAACACCTACACTTTATCATGCAAAAGCCAAGTCTAACTATACACCATGCCTCCTCTGAAATGCTTGCATTTCTATTCTGTTTGGGTTATTTTACTCCATCATATTAGGATTAGTAGTAAGAGTCTATTAGTGTATGGGTTAGTGTCAGTTATTCAGTATTTCAAATGGAAAATAGGAAAATAAATCCAATGTGTATGCAAATATGTGCTACAAAAAATTCCCACTATCATCCAGAACAATGCCTTGACAATATCTTCGCCCCTAGTAAGACACAATTAGAGAAGAAGAGTTAGAAAATCTGTGAATACATACCTGGAATGGAAAATGTTCAGGAGTTCACAACCTTGGAGGTGGTAGAGTAGTTTCCAAAAGTAAGGGACAGTGTAAACACTCCACAAACATGGAGCTATGCTGGCATTAAGACTTCTTGAGAAACTGCCTCTGAGGTTGTACACTTGAAAAATATGTTGTTGTCAGGAGCTTTAGCTCCCTGTGTACGGAGACCATCAAAGCTGGGTCTGCATCTATGTGACCTGGAGGATATGGTTTCTTATTTTCTAATGAACATGAGGAAGCAGTGATGAATTCTCTCTTTGTAGATAAACTGTGGCCACTGGGGGCTAAGTGTCTCCCTGTGTGGACTTTGAAGCCATTTGGTCATTCTCCAATTTTCGTGGTGTTTCTTGCTGCTGCACTGGGTGTTTTGTATTTGCTTCACAACATACAAGGATTTCAAATGGGTCACAGTGCTGGTGGGAGTCCTGTAAGGTGTGGTGGGTCAGGGTCTTCAGGAGAATGCACCAACCAGGCTTCTATCCCACATTTCTTGCTCCCTTGACCATAGCAACCTGATTCTGAACATTGCCCTGAAACCTGTCCATATAACCAGATGCCTTTTCATATAATTTTCTGCTGGCTGCACCAAGTCAGTCACAAGCCATTTGGAAGCCAATGACACACCCACATGGCCACACCGCAAATATATTATCAGACAACTGCACACCACTGCTCTAGGCCCACTACTCAGCAGGCTCCAACTTACTGGCATCTGTGTTCCACACCATTTTCAAGAACTCCAGTCAATCAAGGCACTGTCTGGTACACTCATGAGCAGCAATAGGACATCCAATGGTTCTCCAGTGCCACCTGGTCATTGGGAATTTCAAAAATTTCATGGTATTTATCTATCCATTGTTCAAGAATGAAGTTGGAGGCACTTTGGGGTTTTCATTCATCCAAGAACCATTAAATGGTGAGGAAGCTCATTTCAAAGAAAGCTCTGGAGAACTCTCACAGGCAAGGCTTTCCAAAGAGTGGTCAAAATGTCATATGCAGACAGGCCCATTGAGGTCTAAAATGTGAGGTCCATGTGTGTTTTGACTCTTAACTATGGCTGCCAAGTCTTTCAGAATAAAATCATGTGATATCCTGGTTGAGATTCTCAGTGCTCTGTGGAAAGCCACCCAGGGCCCAATCTCAGGTTTCAAGGGTGACTCTCATGCGTGGCCTCCTACAATCCCAACACAATTAATGGCAATACTTCTCTGAGGTCAGTTCCAGAACTCAGTCTCGAAGGAGAATCACACCCGAGTTCAAGCCCATGTGGACCCAGTCATCTCTTCCAACCGCCACACAAATGACCACAATTGAAACCAAAACATTCCCACATGACCCTCATCTTCTTCCATAGACACTCATCATAAACTCTTGCTGGAGGTTTCCATGAGGAGCGCAGCCCAAGGCAATGTCCAAAATATGCACCCTTGCCCGTCATTTGCCTAAAATGAGGGTGGCCTTGACACCCTTCCTGTGAACCAGGAGTGATCAAATAGGCCTGCCTTTAATACTGCTCTGCTTCTCCAATTTGAGGCCAACTGACTGTCAGGTATAGATTCTTTATGTGATTTGGCATCATGGGAGAACCCAAGCACTTCTGCAGGAGTTCAAAGAACTCATTTGACCCAGAGGATCCTATTCTCACTTGATGGAGGTTAGGAACCTAACAGAGGAAGGCAAGAAACTTCATCCACAATGACTGATATTTTTACCATTTTCGTTTTCAATACACACATGGGAACTTTCTTTATATCCATCAGGTGCTGAGAATCTAATCCATAGCCTGACCCAGAGGCAAGCAGCTGATTCAGACACATCCCTTTCTAAAGCAATTAAGCAAAGCACCACAGGTGATGCCCATTCATTTGCATTTAAAAACTGTTTACTTCAGGCTTCAAAAAGGAGTGGCCTGAGGTAAGGACCTTCCTGACATTCAGGGCAACAGAAAAATAGGTAAGCAGAAGGCCCAAAACAGTATTTCTCCACTGAGACTTTCCTGGTCACACTGATATCTGAGTTTCCTGAGATGCTCGCCATTCCATTCAGCTATCCAGTACATGGCCATGTCACAGAGCTTGGAGGTGTTACATATCTTGGACACAAAACCATGAGCCTATTCTGGGTAGTGGCCAAAATTTAGGAAGAAAACAGGAACTTAGGAAGATAGTAGGGGTTGCCCATCCATAAAGCAACCTGCAGTCCAGTCATAAATTGGGTAGGATGAATGATGGAAAACTTTCTTCTAGACAGGACATATCCATTGATGCATTCTCTTTTCTTATGTCTACAACCACGGACACAGTGAGATACACAGATATAGAAACACTCACCTTGTCAAACGACTTTTTAGAAGCAGTCCACTCCAAACCAAACAAATCGCCTTTCCTACCTATTCTCAGAACATGAGACAAAACCACAAACTCACACCCACACCCACAAAGGCACTTCCTTCCCCCAATATGTCTGTGACAATCCGGAGTGTCCTCTGACTGTGGACCATATTGTTACCCTGAACTGGCCTGCCCTGTCTCAGATCTGGTCTCCGTGGCCAAATCTGTGAAGTTGTCAGGAGCCAGCGATGACCAACTACCTGTTTTCTTAGGAAAGGGCCCTCTTCAGAGCTGTCCTGGCATTTGGCCATTCTCACATCAGTAGGTACCAAAAAAGACTCTCTCTGCCCTTTTCTCTGTAAAACCAAACATGTGATCCCACTAGGACTGTTACTGGGACTGGCTCTGGATGCCTGGCTTCCTGAATCCCAAGTTCAGAGAGTTCCATCACCAAGTAAGTTAGGTGAAGTCACTTTCTTCATGAAATGAATGAGGTCACTGCCTTAGCAACCACTTTGTCCTAACAGTTGCTGCCAAGGGTCTCATGAGATGGAGGCTGTTCCTACTTTCTGTGACACTGTCACAAGTTAGAATGGTATATCAACCATATGCACCGGGGAACTTCTCTCCATACAGGCCTGCTTTGGTCCATCTTCTCTACATTAAGAAGAGAGAGGCTGATTCAGACACATCCTTTCATCCTGTCCAGGTTCTTTACCATGTCAGAAGACTTTTGCTCTCTTTGGTACTACATAGCTGCCTACAACTTCTCCAAGGATCATTTCTGCATTGACCTTTGAGGTTCTCAGCAGGTGGAAGATCCCCTACATTCCTGTATTGTAAGACCAACTCTATCCCTGCTCCTCTGTAAAGGTAGATTGAGGGAACAGCGTATGGTTAGGGTTAATAACAGGTTCGAATTCGGTTGGGAATCATTCTGCGGGATGAATAATGTTATTGGGACCCTGCGAAATTTAAAAGAATATATAGGTGAAATATAAGTTTGAAAACCCAAATCTATGTAAGTTTTGAAGCCCAGAAGTGTATTGGGCCCTTGGGTAGGATACTTAGCTTTGAATTATGTTCTGCACAGATGTCTCTGATTAATCGCTACACAATGGCATAGGACCTTTACCTTGGATGATTGAATGTCGAAGAGAACATGCAGTCAAAAAGGGATAGTCGATAGGATTAGGAAGATAGTCAGTAGGTTTAGAAAGAAGAGTGAGTATAGGATTTGGACAAAAACTTTTTTAGCAATAGGGTTTCGGGTAGAGAGTGAATGTAAATGTCAGCACATGTGAAGAGTCATTCACAATGATAAACTGGGGAAAATATGTAGGAAAGTAAATATCAATTGAGACAAAAGGAAATCAGGCAAAGTATAATGTGAGTTATAGGATTAGACATTTTCAACAGGGTTGAGGTTGAATATATAATCTTAGCAAGAAACAAATATGTAGTCACCAATTGGATTGACATTTGAGAGCATTAGGCAACCTGGACATGGATGTTATTACTAATCCATGCTCACTTTCCATTTAGGCTTTGGTACAATCATAAGTGTGATCTTTGCATTTTGTGTCCATAATATTACTGTAATAAAATATATATGTAGATCAGGTGACATGAGTATATCTTCCACCATTTCTGGGAGCAATATTTTGAAGACGTATAAATTAGTATTGGGGGTACAAACAGGTGTACCCTGTTTCTATGAATATACAGATAATGCATGAATGGAACATACTCTGAATAAAACATATACTCATTCCACTATAAATAATGGATTGAATTGATATCTGAAAAAATACAGGAAATCAAATATTGATATACAGACATTCATTACAACCAGTTATACATCAATGATAATATTAGTATTAGGATTTTCATGAAGAGTGTGTGAGTTTTGCTTCAAAATTGATTATGGAAATCGAAAATAATGTGTTTGGAAAGAAGTCTCATGAAAAGAGCAGTAAAGAAACATGGAGGAATACATGTTTTCAGAAGCAGGAAGTGATTGAAAGTGAAACAAATTCCTATATATTTTTGAACTTTTGGATGAAATATATATATTATGATGTGCATAAACTGAAGAAATAATAATGTCCCACTGTTGAATAAATATGAACGTCAAAATACATATCCTGTCCCATAGGAATCTACTTGCATTGATGTTAAACTGGGTTAGTTACTGTAGAAATATTAGGATTTGTATACACCATTCACTGAAGTTAGTTGTCAGTACTAGGAAACAAATATGAATTTCAGGTGGATGAATAGTTTGGAAAATAATCTTGTGAAAAGTTGATTATAAATCCACATAAATGAATATGAATGAATTTAGGGCGTGTATAATAAGTCACATATATTACATATTTTGAAATATCTGGAGAGTATATATATATATATATATAATATATATATATATATATATATAGAGAGAGAGAGAGAGAGAGAGAGAGAGACAGAGACAGAGAGAGAGACATTAAAAACTAACAATATATATGCCAATCAAAATCCATCATGAAATATATATCATCCACAGATCCAAAAATATTCATTATACTGAACATGGATTGATGTATAATGTTGTTCAACTAGAAAGTTCACCCATAGTTTGAAATTTCAGTTCCAATAGCATTTACGAGGAGTGATCTCTTCTCACAATTTGTATCTGCCAAGTCAACCACCTCACAAGAATGTACGTGTGGTACCAGGTAGAATTCTATATGTGCATATAAAAATACATGTGCTTAATAGGCTACAGAGAAAGGGAGAAAGGAATTCACATATTTGTTAACTTTAAAAACACATGGAGAACTATTTCAAAAAAAATTTGCAAGATTTATAACTCCTACCCTATATTATGCAAAAGGCAAGTCCAAGTATACACCTTGCCTCCTCTGAACTGCTTGTACTTCTTTTCTGTTTTTTGTTATTTTTCTCCATCATATTAGGATTAGTAGTCAGAGTCTAGTTTGGAATTGGTTAGGGTTAGAGATTCAGTGTTTTAAAGGGAAATTGAAAAATGAATCCAATGTCTATGCAAATATGTGCTACCCCAAAATCTTCCCAGTCTCATCCAGAACAATGCCTTGACATTATCTTTTACCAAAGTAAGATACAGTTAGAGGAGAAGAGTTAGAAAATCTGTGAATACATATCTGGAATGGAATTTGCTCAGGAGTTCACAACCTTGGAGGTGGTAGCAGAGTTCAAAATAGTAAGGCAAAAGGTAAACACTCCTCAAACATGGAGCTCTGCTGGCCTAAAAAATTCTTGAGAAACTGCCTCTGAGGTTGGGCACTTGAAATACATGTTGTTTTCAGGAGATTTAGTTCTTTTATAGAGAGACCATCAAAGCTGGTTCTGCATATATGTGACCTGTAAGACATGGTTTCTTATTTTTCATTGAACATGTGGCAGCAGTGCTGAATTATTTTTTTGTAGCTAAACTGTGGACACTGGGGCTAAGTTTCTCCCTGTGCTAACTGGGAAGACATTTGTTCATCCTCCACTTTTAGTGGTGTTTCTTGCTGCTGCACTGGGAGTTTGGTATTTGCTTCACGAAATAAAGGAGGTCAATTGGGACACATTGTTGGAGGGAGTTCTGTCACGTGTGGTGGGTGAGGGTTTGCAGGAGAATGCAATAACCAGGCTTCTATCCCACATAGCTTTCCCCCTTGACCATAGCAACCTGATTCTGAACATTTCCCTGAAACCTCTCCATATAACAAGATGCCTTTACCTACTGGGTCTGTTGGCTGAAACCATATCAGTCACAAGCCATTTGGACGCCAATGGCAGTTCCACGTGGCCTCACCACAGATGTTTTGTCACACATCTGCTCACCACTGCTCTAGGCCCACTAATCAGCAGGCACCAAGTAACTGGCATCTCTGTTCTACACCATTTTTATGAAACCCTGTCAATCAAGGCACTGTCTGGTATACTCATGATCAGCATCAGGACATCCAAAGGTTTTCCAGTGCCAACTGGTCATTGAAATTTCAAAAATTTCATGGTATTTATCTAGCCATTATTCAAGGAAGAAGTTGTAGTCACTGTGGGTTTCAATTCATTCACGAACCATTAAATGTTAAGGAAGCTCATTTCAATGAAAGCTCTGGAGAACAATCACAGGCAAGGCATCCCAAATAGTGGCCAAAAGGTCACATGAAGCCAGGACCATTGAGGTCTACAATGTGAGGTCCATGTGTGTTTTGACTCTCAACTATGGCTGCCAAGTTTTTCAGAATAAAATCATGTGATATCCTGGCTGAGATTCTCAGTGTTCTGTGGAAAGCCACCCTTGGCATAGATCTCAGTTTCCAAGGGCGACTCTCATGCATGGCCTCCTAACATCCCCACACAATTCATGGCAATACTTCTCTGAGGTCAGTTCTACAACTCAGTCTCTAAGGAGTATTACACCAGAGTACAAGCCGAGGGGGACCCAGTCATCCCTTCCAACTGCCACACAAATTACCAAAATTAAAACCAAAACATTCCCACATGGCCCTCATCTTCTTCCACATAGACCCTCATTTTAACCTCTGGCTGGAGATTTTCATGAGGGGTGCAGCGCAAGAGAGTGTCCAAAATAAGCTCCCTTGGCCCTCATTTGCCTAAAGTCAGGGTGGCCTGGACACCATTCCTGTGAACCAGGAGTGATCAAATAGGCCTGCCATTACAACTACTCTGCTTCTCCAATTTGAGGCCTACTGACTGTGGGGTTTAGATTCTTTATGTGAAGTGGAATCATGAGAAAACCCAAGCACCTCTGCATGGCTTTGAAAAACTCATTTTACCCAAAGGATCCCTATACTCACTTGATGATTGTCTGCAACCTAATAGAGGAAGGAGAGAGACATCATCCACAATGACTGAATTTTGCCATTTTAGTTTTGGATGCACACATGGGATCTTTCTTTATATTCATCAGGTGCTGAAAATATAAGCCACAGCCTCACACAGGGCCAAGAGGCTGATTCAGACACATCCCATTCAAAGCAATTAAGCAAAGAGCCACGGGTGATGCCCAATCATTTCCATATGAAAACTGTTTTTTTCATGCTTATCAAAGGGGTGGCCTGAGGCAAAGACCTTCCTGTCATTCAGTGAAACAGAAAAATAGGTAAGCAAAAGGCACAAACCATGGTTTCTCCACTGAGACTTACCTGGTCACACTGATATCTGAGTTTTCTAAGAAGCTCGCCATTACCTTCAGCTATTCAGTACATGGCCATGTGACAGAGCTTGGGGTGGTACCTATCTTGGACACAAAACCATGAGACTATTCTGCAGATTGGTCAGAATTCAGGAAGAAATCTGAAACTTAGGAAGATAGTAGGTGTTGCCCATCGATAAGGCAACCTGCAGTGCAGTCATAAATTGGGCAGGATGAATGCTGGGAAGCTTTCTACTAGACAGGACACATTCATTGATGCATTCTCTTTTCTAATGTCTACAACCACGGACACAGTGTTATACACAGACATAGAAACACTTGCCTTGTCAAAAGACTATCTAGAAACAGTCCACTGCAAACCAGACATACCAGCTTTCCTACCTATTCTAAGAAAATGAGACAAAACCAGAAACTCACACCCAAAAACACAAAGCACCTCCTTCCCCCAAGTAAGTCTCTGAATATCCAGAGTGTCCTCTGACTAGCGGGCCCTACTATGTTCACCCGAAATGGCCTGTACTGTGGCAGATCTGGTCTCCTTGGCCAACTCTGTGTAGTTGTTAGGAGCCAGCGGTGAGTCACTACCTACTTACTAAGGAAAGGCCCGTCTTCAGAGCTCTCCTGATATTTGGCCATCCTCACATCAGTAGGTACCAAGAAAGACAGAATCTGTCATTGGTAAAACAAAACAAGTGAGCCCACTGGTACTGGGACTGGGACTGGCTCTGGATGCCTGGCTTCCTGGATCCCAAGTTCAGAGAGTTCCATCACCAAAGAAGTAAGGTAGGTCACTTCCTTCAGGAACTGAATGAGGTCAATGCCTTGGCAAACACTTTGTCCTAATAGCTGCTTCCAAGGGTCCCATGAGATGGAGGCTGCCCCTACTTCCTGTGACACTGTCACAAGTTAGAATGGTATATCAACCATAGACACACGGGAACAGCTCTCCACACAGATCTTGTTTGGTCCATCTTCTCTACATTAAGAAGAAAGTGGCTGATTCAGACACACCCCTTCATCCTGACAAGGTTGTTTGCCATGGAAGATGACTTTTGCTCTCTCAGGTCCTTCATAGCTGCCTACCTCTTTTCCAGGGATCATGTCTGCATGGACCTTTGAGGTTCTCAGCAGGTGGAAGATCCCCTACATTCCTGTATTGTAAGACCAACTCTGTCCCTGCTCTTCTGTAAAGTTAGATTGAGGGAACAGTGTATGTTTAGGGTCAATAACATGTTGGATTTGGTTTAGGAATCATCCTGCAGAATGAATAATGGTATTTTAAACTGCGATATTTACTAGAATATATATGTGAAATATAAGTGTGAAACTAGAAATCTAGGTAACATTTGAAGCCCAGAAGGGCATTGGACCCTTGATTGTGATACTTAGAATAAAATTACATTCTGCACAGAGGTCTCAGATAGATCAATATACAATGGCATAAGACCTTGTACCTTGCTTGATTGAATGTAGAAGAGAATATCCAGTCAAAAAAGGATAGTCGGTAGGATTAGGAAGATAGTCGGTAGGTTTAGAAAAAGAATGAGTATAGGATTAGGAACAAACGTTTATTAGCAATAGGTTATCGATTAGAGTGTGAATGTAAATGTCAGCACATGTGAAGAGTCAGTCACAATGATGAACTGGGGAAAATATGTAGGAAACAGATAGAAATAGAGCCATAATGAAATCAGACAATGTATAAAGTGAGGGATAGGATTAGACATTTTCAGTAGGGTTGAGTTTGAATATATAATCTTAAGAAGAAACAAATATGTAGTCACCAATAGGATTGATATTTGAGAGCATTAGGCAAGCTGGACATGGATGTTTTTAGTAATCCATGTTTACTTTCCTTTTAGGCTTTGGTACAAACATAAGTGTGAGCTTTGCATTTTGTGTTCCGAATATTTCTGTGATTAAATGTATAAGTAGATCAGGTGACATGAGTATTTCTTCCAACATTTCAGGGAGCAATATTTTGAAGACATATAAATTAGTATTGGGGGTATAAAGAAGTGTACACTGCGTCTATGAATATAGAGATAATGCATGAATAGACCATACTGTGAATAAATAATATAACTCGTTCCACTTTAAATAATGGATTGAATTTTTATCTGAAAATATATAAGAAATCCTATATCGTTATGCAATCATTAATTCCAACCAGTCATACATCTAATGGTAATATCAGAGTTATAATTCATCATAAAGTTTATGTGAGTTTTGCTTCAAAAGTGATTATGGAAATTGAAAGTAATGTGTCTTGAAAGAACTCTCATGAAAAGACCTGTCAAGAAACATGGAAGAATACATGTGTCCTGAAGCAGGAAGTAATTGAAAGTGAAACAAATTCCTGTAAATTTGCGAACTTGTGGGGAAATCTTAAGAGCCCCTCCCAGCTCTCCCTTGAGCGCGATAGCCAGACCGAGGGAATTAGGAGTGGCACGGGACTCGTGGTGCAGACCTCCAGGCCACCGCTCCCACCAGTGCTGAAAACTGAAGTCTCTTGCTCCAGCTTCTGGGGGCATGGCTTCCGGAGTGCAAGCAAATTCGCTGGGGGTTCTCAGGCCTAAGCTCTACAAACTTAGGGTCTGAGGGAGACAAACAGGGAGAGTGTTCCCAGGCGTTCATGAAAACAGGGCTCCTAGGAGCAGCAGACCTGGCATGTAGCCAGTATTGTGGTGAGTGTCACAGGTGAGTGGGGCCTGGCTTGAGGAAACACAAAAGAAGGTCCTAGGCACTCAGGATTGGACACCCACCCAGTCTGGGAGGAAGAGCTGCTGCACAGTGATTGGTTCCCACTTATTGAAAGGAGAAGCTTGGCCCAGTGGGCACAGCTCTACGTACTGGAAAAGAAGTTTATTGCAATCTATGACTGCATTTATTGTTATTATTATTATTTTAATTTGTTTTTTTTTTGTTTTTGTTTTTGTTTTTTTTTGTTTTCTTTTATTTTCATTTTTTTGTTGCTGTTCTTTAACTTTTAAAAAATGTTTTAAAATTTTTTATTTTATTTTATTTTTTTTTCCGGTTCATGATGACCATCTGAGAACACAAATTTATTGCTTTTATTTTCCAAAATCCTCATAAAAGAACTTAAACACTATAAAAATAATCACACGGTATTACCATAAAACAACAAATGAAAGGGAAAAAACGTATTGGATCTCACCATTATGTATACACACAACACACACCTGCACAATCCCCCCAAACTAAAAGTAAATAGCGGAAAGATCAGTAGAGTGGAGGGAAGGGAACAGAAAGAGGGAGGAAAGGAGAAAAAGAGGAAGTACTGGGGACTGAATTAGAGCAAATTATATTTCATGCTTTTATAATTATGCCAAAATGAATCTTAATGTTATGTGTAATCTTAATGTTATGTATAAAAAGAACCAATTAAAAAAAGAAATATGATAGTATACCAGTGCTGTGTAGAGCCAATAAAAAAATACCTATACATAAACTAAAAAAAAATGTGAATTTTAAGAATAAACTGGAGTGGGCTAGAGTTGTGGATCAGTGGTAGAGCACTTGTCTAGCATGTGTGAGGCACTGGTTGGATTCTCAGCACTGCATATAAATTAATTAATTAAATAAGGATCCATCAACAACTAAAAAAACTAGTAAAAAAGAATAAATTATAAAAAATAAATGAAAGTGTGTAGAAAATGTCATTTGAAGTAAAAATACAAAATCAGCTCTAAGTTGTTTGCAACACAAACACACAAGTTAAGTGGTGTTTGAAAATACAGGGAGCAAAAGCTATTGTATAAAAATTTTATTGATAATTCCAGAAAATCTATTATTAATATCAATGTAAAATATGTATTTTAAGTGAAAGAACCTTTAATAAGACAGCAATTGTGTTAATTAATTAAAGAATCTAAAAATTAGATGAAAATATGATTTGTTTTTATTCAATGAAGCAAGATTAAATGTTTGAAATATGATTTTAAGGAGAAATATAGGCACCACAATAAGTTTTAGGAATTTTGTGGATACAAAGATAATTAACTTAGGACAACTTACTATGATAAATGAGTTTACTTTAGTAGAAAAATAGAATTTGCCCTCTGGAAACTGGGCACCCCTAATCCCCAAATCCCAAATCCAAAATGCCAAATCTAACGTGTTTTAGTACTGGAATGTGACAAGTGAAAAGTATCCTACTTGGCTTCATTTGACAGGTTACAGTCAAAATGCAGGTATACTAAAAATGTTGTATGAAATTTCCTCCAGGCTATGGGTCTAAGGCATGTATGAAATATAAATGAATTTCATATTTACACTTGAGTCTTATCCCCAAGATTATGTGTGTATAAATATTCCATAATTCCAAAAAAATCCAAAATCTGAAATGCTTCTTGTTCTAAGCATTTTTGATAAACAATACTTAACCTATGTACAATTGTTTCCCCCACAACAAATAAACAAATTTAATAAGGTTAAAAACTTTCCAAAAATAAAATTTAAACATACTACAAAGCAAATAAATAACACATGAAATAATAAATTTTTTGGTGACTTAACAACTGGAAACTGTTTCATTTAACTTGCCCCTGGATCATAGATAAACTTCAAAATTATTTTCTTTTTTTTTTAAATGGCAAAATAATTTTATTTTATTTTAATTTTTATTGGTTGTTCAAAACCCTACAAAGCTCTTGACATATCATATTTCATACATTAGCATACATTAGCTTCAAGTGAGTTATGAACTCCCTTTTTTAAACCAAGTAGAGATTGCAGAATCACATGGGTTACACATCCACATTTTTACATAATACCATACTAGTAACTGTTGTATTCTGCTGCCTTTCCTTTCCTCTGCAATCCCCCCTCCCCTCCCCTATTTTGTTATTATTATTTTTTAAAATTTTAATTTTAATTTTATATTATCATTATCATTTTTTAAAAAAAATCATTTTCATTCTTTATTTTCTATTTTTTCTATTGTATTTCATTTCTTTTCAATTTTCTTATTTCCCATTCCTTGCATTCTACCTGCCTACTCTCATTCTTTTTAGTGACTTTTTCCCTTCCCTTCTAAAATCTTTCCTCCCAAGCATCAAATAAATTTATAAGAGTAAACAGTAACTCAGCAGTCAAACAGAACAAGAAGTAACATGAGCAGCATAAACAAGCAAGGAAGAAAAGGAGAACAAACAACGAAGAACACCCTAAATATTCAGGAGGACCAGGATTCATCAGAAAAGTGGTCATATAAAGAACTCAAGGAATACCTTAGACAGATGGAATGGAAACTTAAAGAAGATACGAGACAGAAAATCCAAACAGTAAAAGAAAACATTGAAAATGAATTACATAAACATATAAAAGAAAAAGTTAAGCATCTTTATCAGTGGATAGAGATTATAAAAAAAATCAAACAATAATTCTAGAAATGAAGGAAATGATAAACCAAATTAAGAACTCCATTGAGAGTATCACTAACAGAGTGGAGCAAGTAGAAGCCAGAACGTCAGATAATGAAGACAAAATATATCATCTTGAAACGAGTCCAGCCAACTCAGAAAGGCTGGCAAAAAAATCACAAGAAAAACATCCAAGAGATTTGGGATAACATAAATAAAACCACACTTACGAGTCATCAGGATAGAGGAAGGTACAGAGACTCAAACCAAGGGAATGAGAAAACTGCTGAATGAAATAATTACAGAAAACTTTCCAGAAATAAAAAAGGAAATGGATATACAAATTGTAGATGCATACAGGACAAGAGCACACAAAATCACAGTAGACGAATGCCAAGACACATTGTTATGAAGATATCCAATATACAGAACAAAGAGAAAATAATAAATCTACAAGAGAATGGAGGCAGAATACATTCAGTGGTAATCCAATAAGGTTAACAACGGATATTTGATCACAGATGCTGAAAGCGAGAAGATCCTGGAAAAACGTATTTCAAACACTGAAAGACAATGGATGCCAACCAAGAATTATGTATCCAGCATAATTAACCATCAGGTACTACAATAAAATAAGAATCTTTCATGATAAACAAAAGCTAAAAGAATTTGAAGCCAGAAAACAAGCTTTACAAAGCGTCTTGAGAAAAACACTACACAAGAAAGAAATGAAAAACAACAACCAAAACCATCAGTGGGAAGTACCTTGGTAATGACAGAGGCAGGGTGAAAGCTTATCATGGAGAAACAAACTAAATTTAAAAAAAGATAAATAATCAAACATGGCTGGCAGTACAAACCATACATCAATAGTAACTCTGAATGTAAATGGCTTCAACTCTCCAATAAAGCGACATAGGCTGGTAACTTGGATTAAATAAACAAATCCAACAATATGTTGCCTCCTGGAGACACATCTGAAATGCAAAGACACACAGGCTGAAGGTGAAAGGTTGGGAAAAAATACACCATGCACACTTATCCTCATAAACAAGCAGGGGTGGACATCCTCATATCAAATAAAATCGACTTCAAGACTAAGTTAATCAAAAGGGATAAGGAAGGACATTATATACTGTTAAAAGGAACCATTCACCAACAAGACATAACAATTATCAATATTTATGCACTAAATAATGGTGCTACGATGTTCATGAAACAAATTCTCCTCAAGCTCCAAAATGAAATAGACCTCAACACAATAATTATGGGTGACTTCAACACACATCTATCACCATTGGACAGATCCTCCAAACAAAAGTTGAATAAAGAAAGTATAGAACTCAATATCACAATCAATAACCAACATGTAACTGACATATATAGAATATATCAACCATCATCAAGTGGATATACTTTTTTCTCAGCAGCACATGGATCCTTCTCAAAAAAAGACCATATATGATGCCATAGGGCAACCCTCAGTAAATATAAAGGTGTGGAGATAATAACATGCATTTTATCTGATCATAATGGAATGAAACTGGAAATCAATGATAAAAGAAGGAAGGAAAAATTCTACATCACATGGAAAATGAACAATATGTTACTGAATGATCAATGGGTTACAGAAGACATAAAGGAGGAAATCAAAAAATTCTTAGAGATAAATGTAATTATAGACACAACATATCGGAATCTATGGGACACAATGAAAGCAGTTTTAAGAGGGAAATTCATCGCCTGGAGGTCATTCCTGAAAAAAAAGGAAAAACCAACAAATAAGTGAGCTCACACTTCATCTCAAAGCCCTAGAAAAGGAAGAGCAAAACAACAGCAAATTTAGCAGAAGGCAAGAAATTATTAAAATCAGAGTGGAAATCAACAAAATTGAAACAAAAGAAACTATTGAAAAAATTAACAAAACTAAAAGTTGCTTCTTCGAAAAAATAAATAAGATCAACAGACCCTTAGCCATGCTAAAGACGAAAAGAAGAGAAAGAACTCAAATTACTAACATATGGGATGAAAAAGGCAACATCACAACAGATGCTACAGAAATACAGAAGACAATTAGAAATTATTTTGAAAACCATTATTCCAATAAAATAGAAAATAGTGAAGACATCGATAAATTTCTTAAGTCATATGATTTGCCCAAACTGAGTCAGGAGGATACACACAATTTAAACCGACCAATATCAATGGATGAAATAGAAGAAGCAATCAAAAGACTACCAACCAAGAAAAGCCCAGGAACGGATGGCTATACAGCGGAGTTTTACAAAACCTTTAAAGAAGAATTAATACCAATACTTTTCAAGTTATTTCAGGAAATAGAAAAAGAGGGAGCTCTGCCAAATTCATTTTATGAGGCCAACATCACCCTAATTCCAAAACCAGAAAAAGACACCTCAAAGAAAGAGAACTACTGACCAATATATCTGATTAACCTAGATGCAAGAATCCTCAATAAAAATCTGCCTAATCGAATACAAAGGCAAATCAAAAAAATTGTTCACCAGGATCAAGTAGGATTCATCCCTGGTATGCAAGGATGGTTCAATATACGAAAATCAATAAATGTTATTCATCACATCAATAGACTTAAAGATAGGAACTATATGATCATCTCGATAGATGCAGAAAAAGCATTTGACAAAGTACAGCATCCCTTTATGTTCAAAACATTAGAAAAATAGGGATAACAGGAACTAACCTCGACATTGTAAAAGCTATCTATGCTAAGTCTCAGGCTAGCATCATTATGAATGGAGAAAAATTGAAGGCATTCCCTCTAAAATCTGGAACAAGACAGGGATGCCCTCTGTCACCACTTCTATTCAATATAGTTCTCAAAACACTGGCCAGAGCAATTAGACAGACGAAAGAAATCAAAGGCATAAAAATAGGAAAATAAGAACGAAAATTATCACTATTTCCTGGTGACATGATTCTATACATAGAAGACCCAAAAGGGTCTACAAAAGAACTACTAGAACTAATAAATGAATTCAGCAAAGTGGCAGGATATACAATCAAAACGCATAAATCAAAGGCATTTCTGTATATCAGCGACAAACCTCCTGAAACAGAAATGAGGAAAAACACTCCATTCACAATACCCTCAAAAAAATTAAATACTTAAAAATCAACCAAACAAAAAAGGTGAAAGACTTATACAATGAAAACTACAGAACCCTAAAAAGAGAAGTAGAGGAAGATCTTAGAAGATGGAAAAATATACCCTGTTCCTGGATAGGCAGAACTAACATCATCAAAATGGCGAAATTACCAAAAGTTTTCTATAGGTTCAATGCAATGCCAATCAAAATCCCAATGGCATTTCTTGTAAAAATAGATAAAGCAATCATGGAATTCATATGGAAAAATATAAGACCCAGAATAGCAAAAGCAATTCTAGCAGGAAGTGTGAATCAGGCGGTATAGCGATACCGGACTTAAAACTATACTACAGAGCAATATTAACAAAAACAGCATGGCACTGGTACCAAAACTGGCAGGTTGACCAATGGTACAGAATAGAGGACACAAAGACTAATTCACAAAGCTACAACTATGCTATATTTGATAAAGGAGCTAAAAGCATGCAATGGAGGAAATATAGCATCTTCAACAAATGGTGTTGTAAAAAATGGAAATCCATATGCAACAAAATGAAACCGAATCCCCTCCTCTTGCCATGCACAAAAGTTAACTCAAAGTGGATCAAGGAGCTAGATATCAAATAAGAGACTCTGCATCTGATACAAGAAAAAGTTGGCTCCGATCTACATAATGTGGGGCTGGGCTCCAAATTCCTTAACAGGACACCCATAGCAGAAGAGTTAATAACAAGAATCATCAAATGGGACTTACTTAAACTGAAAAGTTTTTTCTCAGCAGGATAAAAAATGAGAGAGGTAAATAGGGAGCCTAAATTATGGGAACAAATTTTTACTCCTTACACTTCAGATAGAGCCCTAATATCCAGAGTATACCAAGAACTCAAAAATTAGACAATAAGATAATAAATAACCCAATCAAAAAATGGGCCATGGACCTGAACCGACACTACTCAGAGGAGGACATACAATCAATCAGTAAGTAAATGAAAAAATGCTCACCATCTCTAGCAGTCAGAGAAATGCAAATTAAAATCACCCTAAGAAACCATCCTACTCTAGTAAGATTGGCAGCCATTATGAAGTCAAACAACAAGTGCTGGCGAGGATGTGGAGAATAGGGTACTCTTGTACATTTCTGGTGGGACTGCAAACTGTTGTGGCAAATTTGAAAAGCAGTATGGAGAATCCTGGGAAAGCTGGGAATGGAACCACCATTTGACCCAGCTATTGCCCTTCTCAGACTATTCCCTGAAGACCTTAAAAGAGCATATTACAGGGATACTGCCACATTGATGTTCATAGCAGCACCATTCAAAATTGCTAGACTGTGGAACCAACCCAGATGCCCTTCAGTAGATGAATGGATAAAAAAATGTGGCATTTATGCACCATTGAGTATTATGCATCATTAAAAAATGACAAAATCATTGAATTTGCAGGGAAATGGATGGCACTAGAGCAGATTATGCTTAGTAAAGCTAGCCAAACCCCAAAAAACAAATAAAAATGTCTTCTTTGATATAATGAGAGCAACTAATAACAGAGCAGGGAGGAAGAGCAGGAAGAAAAGATCAACATTAAACAGAGACATGAGGTGGGGGTCGGAAAGAGAGAGATAAAGGAAATTGCATGGTAATGTAGGGAGACCCTCATTGTTACACAAAATTACATATAAGAGGTTGTGAGGGGAATGGGAAAATTAACAAAGATATAAATGTATTACAGTAGATGGGGTAGAGAGAGAAGATGGGAGGGGAGTGGGGATACTAGAGGATAGAAAATGTAGCAGAATACAACAGTTACTAATAGGGCATTATAAAAATGCAGATGTGTAACACATATGATTCTGCAATCCGTATTTGGGATAAAAATGGGAGTTCATAACCCACTTGAATCTAATGTATGAAATATAATATGTCAAGAGCTTTGTAATGTTTTGAACACCCAATTAAAAAAATAAAAAAATAATATGAAATAAAATAATTGAAAAAAAAACCACATGGAGAAATATTTCACTCTCTTCCAGAACAATGCCTTGACATTACCCTCGCCCCAAGTAATACATCATTAGAGGAGAAGAGTTAGAAAATCTGGGAATACATAGCTGGAATTTAATATGCTCAAAAGTTCACAACATTGGAGGTGGTAGAGTAGTTTACTAAAGTAAGGGACAGGGTAAACACTCCACAAATATGGAGCTCTGCTGGCCTAAAGACTTCTTCAGAAACTGCCACTGAGGTTGGGCACTTGAAATATATGTTGTTGTCAGGAGCTTTAGATTCCTTTGTAATGAGAGCATCAAAGCTGGGTCTGCATCTATGTGACCTGGAGGACATGGTTTCTTATGTTCCAATGAACATGAGTCAGCAGTGCTGAATTCAATCTTTGTAGGTAAACTGTGGTCACTGGGGGCTAAGTGTCTCCCCGTGTGGACTGTGAAGCCATTTGGTCATCCTCAACATTTTGTGGTGTTTCTTGCTGCTGCACTGTTAGTTTGGTATTTGCTTCACAAAATACAAGGAGTCCACCTGGGCCAAAGTGTTGGAGGGAGTTTCTCACGTGTGGTGGGTCAGGGTCTGCAGGAGAATGCACCCACCAAGGTTCTATCCCAAATAGCTTGCCTCTTGACCATAGCAACGTGATTCTGAACATTGCCCTAAAAACTCTACAAATAAAAATACGCCTTTACATATAAGGGTCTGCTCGCTGCACCATGTCAGTCACAAGCAATTTGGAAGCCAATGGAAGATCCACATGGCTCCACCACAGATGATTTATCACACACCTGCCGACTGCAGCTCTATGCCCACTACTCAGCAGGCTCCAAATTACTGGCATCTCTGCTCTACACCATTTTCTGGAAACCCAGTCCATCAGGCACTGTCTGGTATACTCATAGTCAGCAACAGGATATCCAAAGGTTCTCCAGTGCCACCTGGTCATGGAAATTTAAAAAAATTTCACGGTATTTATCTAGCCATTTTTCAAGGATGAAGTTGAAGGCACTGTGGGTTTCACTTCATTCAGGAACCATTAAATGGTGAGGATGCTCATTTCAATGAAAGCTCTGGAGAACTCTCATAAGCATGGCTTCCTAAAGAGTGGCCAATGATCACATGATGCTAGGCACATTGAGGTCTACAATGTGAGGTCCATGTGTGTTTTGACTCTCAACTATGGCTGCCAAGTCTTTCAGAATAAAATTATGTGATACCCTGGCTGAGATTCCAAGTGCTCTGTGCAAAGCCAACCTGGGCCTAGATCTCAGTTTCCAAGGGCAAATCTCATGCGTGGCCTCCTAATATCCCAACTCAATTCATGGCAATACTTCTCTGAGGTCAGTACCTCAACTCAGTATCTAAGGGGAATCACACCAGAGTTCAAGCCCAGGTGGACCCAGTCGTCACTTCCAACCACCACCCAAATGACCACAATTAAAACCAAAACACTCCCACATGACCCACATTTTCTTCCATATAGACACTCATCATAACTTCTGGCTGGAGGATTCCATAAGGGGCTCCGCCCAAGCCAGTGTCAAAAATAAGCTCCCGTGCCCCTTAATTTGACTAAACTGAGGGTGGCTGTACACACTTCCTGTGAACAAGATGTGATCAAATAGGTCTGCCATTAATACTGCTCCGCTTCTCCAATTTGAGGACTACTGACTGTGGGTTTTAGATTCTTTATGTGAACTGGAGTCATGATAAAACCCAAGCACCTAGGGGATAGAATCTGCAGGGCTTTGAGGAACTCATTTGAGACAAAGGATCCCTATTCTCACTTGATGGAGGTCACGAACCTTACAGAGGAAGACGAGAGACTTCATCCACAATGACTGCTCTTTTTGCCACTTTGGTTTTGTATGTACACATGGAATCTTTCTTTAGATCCATCAGGTGATGAGAAACTAAGCAACAGCCTCACACAGGGCCAATGGTCTGAATGAGACACATCTTTTTCAAAGCAATTAAGCAAAGAGCCACAGGTGATGCCCATTCATTTCCATTTGAAAACTGTTTTCTTCAGGCTTCACAAAGGGGTGGCCTAAGGCAAAGACCTTCCTGACATTTAGGGCAACAGAACAATAGGTAACCAAAAGGCCCAAAGCAGGGTTTCTCCACTGAGTCTTTAATGGTCATAGTGATTTCTGAGTTTTCTGTGATGCTCGCCATTCCCTTGAGCTATCCAGTACATGGCCATGTCACAGAGCTTGGAGGTGGTATATATCTTGCACAAAAAACCATGAGCCTATTCTAGAGAGTGGCCAGAATTCAGGAAGAAAAGTGGAACTTAGGAAGATAGCAGGTGTAGCCAATTGATAAGGCAAGCCGCAGTCCATTCATAAATTGTGCAGGATGAATTCTGGGAAGCTTTCTACTAAACAGGACATATCCATTGATCCAATATCTTTTCTAATGTCTACAACCATAGATAACAGTGGGATACACAGACATAGAAACACTCGCCTTGCCAAACGACTTACTAGAAACAGTTCACTCCAAACCAAACAAACCGACTTCCCTGCCTATTTTCAGAACATGAGACAAAACCACAAAACCACAACCAAACCTACAAAGGCACCTCCTTCTGCCAAGTAGGTCTTTGACTATCTTGAGTGTCCTCTGACTTATGGGCCATACTATGTTCCCCCGAAATGGCCACTCCTGTCTCAGATTTGGACTCCATGGCCAACTCTATTTAATTGTCAGGAGCCAGCTGTGAGCCACTACCTGTTTTCTCAGGAAAGGCCCCTCTTCAGAGATTTCCTGCCATTTGGCCATCCTCACATGAGTAGGTACCAAGAAAGACTGACTCTGTCCTTGGTAAATCCAAACAAATGAGACCACTCGGACTGGAACTGGCCCTGGCTTTTTTGCCTGAATTCCTGGATCCCAAGATCAGAGAGTTCCATCACCAAGGAAGTGAGGTGAGGTCACTTCTTTCAGAAATTGAAAAATCTGTGGAAAGCAACGCTGGGCCTAGATCTCAGTTCCAAGGGTGACTCTTATGCGTGGCCTCCTAAAATCCCAACAAAATTCAATGCAATACTTCTCTAAGGTCAGTTCCACAACTCAGTCTCTAAGGGGAATCACACCAGAGTTCAAGCCCAGGTGGACAAAGTCATTTCTTCCAACCGCCACACAAATGACCAAAATTAAAACGAAAAGACTCCCACATGGCCCTCATCTTCTTACATATTGTCATTCATCATAATGTCTGGCTGAAGATTTTCATGAGGGGCGAAGCCCAAGAAAGTGTCCAAAATAAGCTCACTTGCCCCTCATTTGCCTAAAGTCAGGGTGGCCTGGACACCCTTCCTGTGAACCAGGAGTGATCAAATAAGCCTGTCATTAATAATGCTCTGTTTCTCCAATTTGAGGCCTACTAATTTTCAGGTATAGATTCTTTGTGATTTGGAGTCATGCGAAACCCCAAGCACCTCTGCAGGGCTTTGAGGAACTCTTTTGACCCAAAGAATCCATTTTCTCACTTGACAGAGGTCAGGAACCTAACAGAGGAAGGCAAGAGACTTCATCCACAATGACTGATCTTTTTGCCATTATGGTTTTTGATGCACACATGGGATCATTCTTTAGATCCATCAGGTGCTGAGAATGTAAGACACAGCCACACACAGGCCAAGAGGCTAATTCAGCCACATCCCTTTACAAAGCAATTAAGCAAAGAGCCACAGGTGATGCCCATTCATTTCCATTTGAAAACTCTTTCTTCAGGCTTCACAAAGGGGTGGCCTGAGACCAAGACTTTCCTGACATTCAGTGCAACAGAACAATAGGTAAGCAAAAGGCCCAAAGCGGGGTTTTTCCATTGAGACATTTCTGTTCACACTGATATCTGAGTTTTCTGAAAGGCTGGCCATTCTCTTCCGCTATCCAGTACATGGCCATGTCACAGAGCTTGTAGTGGTGCATATCTTGGACACAAAACCATGAGCCTATTCTGGAGAGTGGCCAGAATTCAGGAAGAAAACAGGAACTTAGGAAGATAGAATGTGTTGCCTCTCGATAAGACAAGCTGCAGTCCATTCATAAATTGGGCAGGTTGAATTATGGGAAGATTTATAGTAGACTGGACGCATCCATTAATGCATTCTCTTTTCTAATGTCTACAACAATGGACACAGTGGGATACACAGACATAGAAACACTCGCCTGGTCAAACGACTTACTAAAAACAATCCACTCCAAACCAAACAAACCAACTTTCCTACCTATTCTCAGAACATGGCCTGACCTCTCTCAGATCTGGTTTCCTTGGCCAACTCTGTGAAGTTGTCAAGAAAAAGGGGTGAGCCACTACCTGCTTCTTCTGGAAAGGTCCCTCTTCAGAGCTCTCCTGGCATTTGGCCATCCTCACATCGGTAGGTACCAAGAAAGACTGACTCTGTCCTTGGTAAATCCAAACAAGTGAGTCCACTGGGACTGGGGCTGCCTTAGGGTGCCTGGATTCTTGGATACAAAGTTCAGAGAGTTCCATCACCAAGGAAATGAGGTATATCACTTTCTTTGGAACTGAATGAGGTCACTGCCTTGGCAACCACTTTGTCCTAACAGTTGCTTCCAAGTTTCCCATGAGATGGAGGCTGCCCCTACTTCCTGTGACACTTTCACAAGGTAGAATGGTATGTCAACCATAGGCACCCAGCAGCAGCTCTCCACACAGGCCTGGTTTGGTCCATCTTCTCTACAATAAAAAGAGAGAGGCTGATTCAGACACATCCCTTCATCCTGACCAGGTTGTTTGCCATGGAAGATGACTTTTGCTCTCTCAGGTCCTTCATAGCTGCCTACATCTTCTCCAGGTATCATTTCTGAATGGACCTTTGAGGTTCTCAGCGGGTGGAATGTCCCCTACTTTCCTGTATTGTAAGAACGACTCTATCCCTGCTCTTCTGTAAAATGAGATTGAGGAAACAGTGTATGTTTAGGCTTAATAACAGGTTCGATTTGGGTTAGCAATCATTCTGTGTGATAAATAATGGTATTGGGAATCTGCGATATTTACAAGAACATTGAGGTGAAATATAAGTATGAAAACAAAAATCTAGGTATGATTTGAAGCCCAGAAGGGCATTGGGCCCTTAATTGGGATACTTAGTTTTGAATTATATTCTGCAAAGATGTCTCAGACAATTTGATATACAATGGCATAGGACCTTGTACCTTGGATGTTTGAATGTAGAAGAGAACATCCAATCCAAAGGGATAGTCAGTAGAATTAGGAAGATAGTCGGTAGGTTTAGGAAGAAGAGTGAGTGTAGGATTGGGACTAAAAATTCTTTAGCTATAGGGTTTCGTATAGAGAGTGAATGTAAATGTCAGCACATATGAAGAGTCAGTCACTATGATGAAATTGGGAAAATATGTAGAAAAGCAGATAACAATAGAGACATTATGAAATCAGGCAAAGTATTAAGTGAGTGATAGGAGTAGACATTTTCACCAGGGTTGAGTTTGAATATATAATCTTAGGAAGAAACAAATATGTAGTAACCAATAGGATTGACATTTGAGAGCATTAGGCAACCTGGACAAGGATGTTTTTAGTAATCCATGATCGCTTTCCATTTAGTCTTTGGTACAATCATAAGTGTGACCTTTACATTTTTTGTCCAGAATATTACTGTGATAAAATCTATATGTAGATCAGGTGACATGAGTATTTCTACCACCATTTCTGGGAGCAATATACTGAAGACGTAAAATTTGTATTGGGGGTACAAAGAGGTGTACCCTGTGTCCATGAATATAGAGATTAAGCATGAATACACCATACTGTGAATAAATAATATAACTGGTTCCAACTTTAAATAATGGATTGAATTGATATCTGAAAATATACAATAAATCTTATATTGATATATATTCATTCATTCCAACCAGTTATACATCTAATGGTAATATTAGTGTTTTGATTTATCATGAAGAGTGTGTGAAGTTTGCTTCAAAAGTGATTATGGAAATCGAAAATAATGTGTTCGGAAAGAATTCTCATGCAAAGACCAGTCAAGAAATATGGAGGAATACATGTGTTTTGAAGCAGGAAGTGATTGAAAGTGAAACAAATGCCTATAAATTTGCTAAATTTTTTATGAAATATATATCCTATGATGTGCATAAACTGATGAAATTGTACCAGTTTTGAATAAAAATTAACGTAAAAATACACATCATGTCCATTGGAATCTACTTGCATTGATGTTAAACTTGGTCAGTTACTGTAGAAATATTAGGATTCGCGTGCCTCATTCACCGAAGTTAGTTTTCTTTTTTTTTTTAGTTTTTTATGGTTGTTCTAAACATTATTTATTTCTTGATATATCATATTTCACACTTTGATTCAAGTGGGTTATGAACTCCCATTTTTACCCCGTATACAGATTGCAGAATCACATCAGTTACACATCAATTGATTGACACATTGCCATACTAGTGTCTATTGTATTCTGCTGCCTTTCCTATCCTCTACTATCCCTCCTCCCCTCTGCTCTCTTCCCCTCTCCTCTCTCTACCCCCTCTACTGTAATAAATTTCTCCCTTTTGTATTATTTTTCCCTTTCCCCTCACATCCTCTTTTATGTAATTTTGTATAACCCTGAGGGTCTACTTCCATTTCCATGCAATTTCCCTTCCCTCTCCCTTTCTCTCCCACCTCTCATCCCTATTTAATATTAATCTTCTTCTCATGCTCTTCATCCCTACTCTGTTCGTAGTTACTCTCCTTTTATCAAAGAAGGCATTTGGCATTTGTTTTTTAGGGATTGGCTAGCTTCACTTTGCATAATCTGCTCTAATGCCATCTATTTTCCTGCAAATTCTATGATTTTGTCATTTTTTAAAGCAGAGTAATACTCCATTGTGTATAAGTGCCACATTTTTTTTATCCATTCTTCTATTGAACAGCATCTAGGTTGGTTCCACAGTCTTGCTATTGTGAATTGTGCTGCTATGAACATCAATGTAGCAGTGTCCCTGTAGCATGCTCTTTTAGGGTCTTTAGGGAATAGACCGAGAAGAGGAATAGCTGGGTCAAATGGTAGTTCCATTCACAGCTTTCCAAGAAATCTCCATAATGCTTTCCAAATTGGCTCTACCAATTAGCAGTGCCTCCAATAATGTACAAGTGTACCTGTTTCTCCACATCCTCACCAGCACTTGTTGTTGTTTGACTTCATAATGGCTGCCAATCTTACTGGAATGATGGTATCTTAGGGTGGTTTTGATTTGCATTTCTCTGACTGCTGGGGATGGTGAGCATTTTTTCATGTACTTGTTTTTTGATTGTATGTACTTCTCTGAGAAGTGTCTGTTCTGGTTCTTGGCCCATTTGTTTATTGGGTTATTTGTTATCTTATTGTCTATTTTTTTGAGTTCTTTGTATACTCTGAATATTAGGGCTCTATCTGAAGTGTGAGGAGTAAAGATTTGTTCCCAGGATTTAGGCTCCCTATTTACCTCTCTTATTGTTCCTTTTGCTGATAAAAAACTTTTTAGTTTGAGTAAGTCCCATTTGTTGATTCTAGTTATTAACTCTTGTGCTATGGGTGTCCTATTCAGGAATTTGGAGCCCGACCCCACAGTATGTAAATTGTAGCCAACTTTTTGTTCTATCAGACGCCATGTCTCTGATTTGATATCAAGCTCCTTGATCCATTTTGAGTTAACTTTTGTGCATGGCGAGAGAAAGGGATTCAGTTTCATTTTGTTACATATGGATTCCAAGTTTTCCCAGCACCATTTTTTGCAGATGCTATTTTCCTTCATTGCATGCTTTTAGCCCCTCCATCAAATATAAGATAGTTGTAGTTTCCTGGCTTGGTTTCTGTGTCCTCTATTCTGAACCATTGGTCCACCTGCCTGTTTTGGTACCATTACCATGGTATTTTTGTTACTATTTTTCTGTAGTATAGTTTGAAGTCTGGTATCGCTATGCCGCCTGATTCACACTTCCTGCTTAGTGTTGTTTTTGTTATTCTGTGTCTTTTATTTTTCCATATGAATTTCATGATTGCTTTCTCTATTTCTAGAAAAAATTCCGTTTGGATTTTGATTGGCATTGCATTAAACCTATTGAGAACTTTTGGTCATATCACCATTTTGATGATATTAGTTCTGCCTATCCATGAACAGGATATATTTTTACATCTTCTAAGATCTTCTTCTATTTCTCTCTTTAGGGTTCTGTAGTTTTCATTGTATAAGACTTTCACATCTTTTGTTAGGTTGATTCCTAATTATTATTATTTTTTTTTAGGATATTGTGTATGGAGTGGTTGTCCTCATTTCTATTTCAGAGGATTTGTCGCTGATATGCAGGAATGCCTTAGATTTATGCATGTTGATTTTACATCCTGCCACTTTGCTGAATTCATTTATTAGCTCTATTAGTTTCTTTGTAGACCCTTTTGGGACTGCTAGACATAGAATCATGTGATCTGATAATTTAAGTTCTTCTTTTCCAATTTTTACGCCTTTTATTTCTTTCGTCTGTCTAAATGCTCTGGCTAGTGTTTCGAGAACAATGTTGAACAGAAGTGGTGAGAGAGGGCATCCCTGTCTTGTTCCAGATTTTAGAGAGAATACCTTCAATTTTTCTCCATTCAGAATGATGCTAGCCTGAGGCTTAGCATAGATTGCTTTTACAATATTGAGGTATGTTCCTCTTATCACTAGTTTTTCTAGAGTGTTGAACATAACAGAATGCTGTACTTTATAGAATGCTTTTTTTGCATCTAACGAGATGATCATATGGTTCTTATTTTTAAGTCTATTGATGTGGTGAATAACATTTATTGATTTCCGTATATTGAACCAGCCTTGCATCACACGGATGAATCCTACTTGATCAGGATTCACAATTTTTTTGATATGTTTTTGTATCCAATTCGCCAGAATTTTATTGAGGATTTTTTCGTGTAGGTTCATTAGAGATATTGGTCTGTAGTTTTCTTTCTTTGAAGTGTCTTTGTCTGGTGTAAGAATCAGGGTGATCTTGGCCTCGTAGAATGAATTTGGAAGAATCTCCCTCTTTTTCAATTTCCTGAAACACCTTGAAAAATATTGGTATTTGTTTCTCTTTAAAGGTTTTGTTAAACTCTGCTGTATACCCATACGGTCCTGGGCTTATCTAAGTTGGTAGTGGATTGATGGTTTCTTCTATTTCCTCAATTGATATTGGTCTGTTTATGTTGTCTATATCCTCCTGAATCAATATGGGCATATCATATGACTTAAGAAATTTATCGATGCCTTAACTGTCTTCTATTTGTTTGGAGTATAAGGATTAAAAATAATTTCTGATTATCTTCTGTATTTCAGAAATATATCTTGTGATATTTTTTTTTAATCCCTTATGCTAGTAATTTGAGTTCTCTCTTCTTCTCTTTCATAGCATGGCTAAGGGTCTGTCAATTTTATTTATTTTTTCAAAGAACCAACTTCTACTTTTGTCAAGTTTTTTCAATTGTTTCTTTTGTTTCAATTTCATTAATTTCAGCTTTGATTTTAATTATTTCTTGCCTTCTACTTCTTTTGCTGTTTCTTTCGTCTTCTTTTTCTAGGATTTTGAGATGAAGTATGAGATCATTTATTTGTTGGTTGTTTCTTTTTTTAAGGAATGAACTCCAAGCAATGAATTTTCCTGTTAGAACTGCTTTCAATGTGTCCCATAGATTCCGATATGTTGTGTCTGTGTTTTCATTTATCTCTAAGAATTTTTAAATTTCCTCCTTGATGTCTTCTATAACCCATTGATCACTCAGTAACCTATTGTTCATTCTCCAAGTGATGCATGATTTTTCCTTCCTTCTTTTATCATTGATTTTTAGTTTCATTCCATTATGATCAGATAATATGCATGGTATTATCTGTACTCCTTTATATTGTCTAAGAGTTGCCCTGTGACATAATATATGATCATTTTTTAGAAGGATACATGTGCTGCTGAGAAAAAAAGGTAACTGTTTGATGTTGGGTGTTATATTCTACATATCTCAAATAAGTCTAGGTTATTAATTGTGTTATTGAGTTCTATAGTTTCCTTATTCCTTATTCCTTGTTTGGAAGATCTGTCCAGTGATGAGAGAGGTGTGTTCATGTCTCCCATGATTACTGTATTGTGGTGTATTAGACTCTTGAACTTGAGAAGAGTTTGTTTGATGAACATAGCTGCACCATTGTTTGGGGCATATATATTAATGATTGCTGTCTCTTGTTGGTGTATGGTTCCCTTGAGCAGTATGTAGTGTCTCTCTTTATCCCTTTTGATTAACTTTGGCTCAAAATCTATTTTATTTGATATGAGTATGGACTCTCCTGCTTGTTTCCGAAGTCCATATGAGTGATATGATTTTTCCCAAACTTTCACCATCAGTCTATGTATGCATTTTCCTATCAAATGCATCTCCTGTAGGCAGCATATTGTTGGGTCTTGTTTTTTGTTCAATTCTACTAGCCAGTGTGTCTTCATTGGTGAGTTTAAGCCATTAACATTTAGGGTTATTATTGAGATATGGGTTGTTCTTTCAGCCATATTTGTTAATTTATGTTACTAAACATGGTTTGTTTTCCTCTTTGATTATTTTCCCCCCTTTAATGTCCTACCTCCCACTGTTGGTTTTCATTGTTATTTTCCATTTCCTCTTCCTGCAATGTTTTGCCGAGGATGTTTTGAAGAGATGGTTTTCTAGCTGCAAATTCTTTTCACTTTTGTTTATCAAGGAAGGTTTTAATTTCATCTTCCATACTGAAGCTTAATTTCGCTAGATACACAATTCTTGGTTGGAACCCATTTTCTTTCAGTGTTTGAAATATGTTATTCCAGGATCTTCTAGCTTTCAGAGTCTGTGTTGAAAGATCAGCTGTTATCCTGATTGGTTTACCCTTAAACGTAATCTGCTTCCTTTCTCTTGTAGCTTTTAAAATTCTCTCTTTTTTCTGTTTGTTGGGCATCTTCATTATAATGTGTCTAGTTGTGGCTCTCTTATGATTTTACACATTCGGCGTTCTGTAGGCTTCTAGGACTTGGGATTCTGTTTTATTTATCAAGTCTGGGAAGTTTTCTCGTATTATTTCATTGAATAGGTTGCTCATTCCTTTGGTTTGGACCTCTATACCTTCCTGTATCCCAATGACTGTTAAGTTTGGCCTCTTTATGTTATCCCATATTTCTTGGATATTCTGCTCGTGGTTTCTTAACAGTCTTGCTGAGTGGTCTATGTTCTTTTCAAGTTGAAATACTTTGTCTTCATTGTCTGATGTTCTATGTTCTAAGTGTTCTACTCTCCTGGTAGTATTCTCAATTGAGTTTTTAAGTTGGATTATTCCTGCAATTCTAGGATTTCTGTTTGTTTGTTTTTACAACCTCTATCTCCCTATATAGTTGATCTTTTGCTTATTGGATTTGTTTATGTAATTCATTGTCGAAGTGATCTTTAATTGTCTGATTTTGTTGTCTAATGTCTTCCTTGAGACTCCAGATCATCTAAAGCATGAGTATCCTGAATTCTTTATCTGACATTCCATCTGATGCAGCTATTACCTCTTCTAAAGTTGTGTTGACCTACATTGCTTGTGGTCCTTTATTTCCTTGTCTTTTCATACTGCTCGCGTTTCTCTCTGCTTGTTGAAACTGTTTTGTTTTGGGCAGTGGCTCTGCTCTGCCCCTATTCCTATTGGGGTGACCTAACAACCACGCTGGTGGGCCGCTGGGCTTGTACTGGGCGCGGGAGAAGGCTCTGCTTTGCCACTACTCCAATAGGGGTGCCGTGTCTACCACACCAGCGGGTTATTGGGCCTGTTCTGGGCATAGGCGGTGGCTCTGCTCTGCCCCTACTCCAATTGGGGTGACGTGACTACCACACCTGCTGGTTGATGGGCCTGTTCCAGGCACGGGCAGCAGCTCTGCTCTGTCACTACTCCAATTGGGATGACATGACTACCACGCCTGCAGGTCGCTGGGCCTGTGCCGGGCATGGGCGGCGGCTCTGCTCTGCCCCTCTGGCTTGAAGACAAAGTGAGAGAGACTCGGGTGTTTGTGACTCACTTTTTTTACCAGGAGACCAACTGTTTCTGTCACCGCTGGTATCGATGAAGTTATCTCCTCCACCACTTTGTGATGACATCAGATCTCTAACATGTTGGTATCCCAGGCGAATGGCAGCATTTCGTTCCCTTTGCCGGATGACCAAAGCAATGGGTGAGTCCTGACCAGCCCTCACAAGCCCCGTCTCAATCCTGTTGCCACTGCCTATGAAGGCTAGGTAGGTATTTACCTCCACAGTATTCAGCAAGATCTAGACCGAGAAGGAGTTTCCGCGGGTTCTTTAGCCCTGGGCCTGATCAGTTCCAGGAGCCAGAATTCGGCCGCTCTGGGCTTGGTGTATGTTCTGATAGGAACAGGCCTGAGTAATTTGTCTCCGAGACACAGGCGAATGGCAGCCTGAGATTACCTGTTCTATAGCTGAATGAGCTGCTATGAGTTGAAAACAGGAATGGTGACATCAGCTCTCCAAGATGGTGGCCCCTGGCTTCCTCTGTGGTCTGACTGGTGTGGAAAACCGAATTGGACCGCGTCCTTCCCCGGTCTCAAACCCAGAATTCAGCAATGAGCACAGTGATTGTACAGCTGGCTGGAGCCCACAGAATCCGCACCACTGAATATTTGTGTTGCTATCTCATTGTTTGCCAGCATGCGCCACAGACTCTAGCCGCACGGCGATTTGCTGAATAAGCAGCATGACGCTCTATGCGGACAAATCACTCACGTTTGAGCCCCGTAGCTAATCCTCATGAGATGGAAATACTTCCACTAGGTTTTGGAGCACCCAAATTTTGCTGGAAATTCGTCATTCTCTTGCACAGTGATGCTGTATATGGGGTTGATGCACTCCTTTCGCTGCCATCATATGATCCCCTGAAGTTAGTTTTCAGTACTGGAAACGAATATGTATTTCAGGTGGATGAACATTTCTGAGAATAAACTTGTGAAAAGTTGAATATAAATCCACATACATAAATATGAATGAATTTAGGGAGTGTAAAATAAGACAAACACATTTCATATTTTGAAAAATCTGGAGAGTGAATACATATATATATATAGATAGATAGATAGATAGATAGATACACACACAGAGAGTGACATTAAAAAGTAGCATTATGTATGCCAATTGAAATTCACCATGAAATATATATCATCCACAGATCCAAAAATACTCATTTTCCTGAACATCAATTTATGTTGTTCAACTAGAAAGCTGACCCATATGTTGAATTTTCAGTTCCAACAGCGTTTAGTAGGAGTGATCTTTTCTTACAGTTTGTATCTGCCAAGTCAGCCACCTCACAAAATGTATGTGTGATACCAGGTAGAATTCAATATGTGCATAAAAAAATACATGTGCTGAATAGACTACAGAGAAAGGGAGACAGTTATTCACATATTTGTTAACTTTTAAAACACATAAAGAACTGTTTCAATAAAAATTTGCTAGATTTATAGCACCTACCATTTATCATAGGAAAGGCAAGTCCAACTATACACCATGCCTCCTGTGAACCTCTTGTATTTCTATTTTGTTTGGGTTATTTTTCTCCATCATATTAAGATTAGAAGTAAAAGTCTAGAAGGGAATTTGTTAGTGTCAGGGATTCAGTATTTCGAATGGAAAATTGGAAAATGTATCCAATGTGTATGCAAATATGTGCTACACAAAAATCTTCCCACTCTCATTCAGAACAATGCCTTGGCATTACCTTCGCCCCATGTAAGACACAATTAGAGGAGAAGAGTTAGAAAATCTGTGAATACATTCCTGTTATAGAAAATGCTCAGGAGTTCACAAATTTGGAGGTGGTAGAGGAGTTTCCAAAAGTAAGGGACAGGGTAAACACTCCACAAACATGAAGCTCTGCTGGCCTAACATCTGGAGAAACTACCTCTGAGGGTGAGCACTTGAAATATATTTTGTTGTCAGGAGCATTAGCTTCCTTTGTAGTGAGACCATCAAAGCTGGGTCTGCATCTATGTTACATGGATGACATGGTTTCTTACTTTCCGATGAACATGAGGCAGCAGTGCTGAATTTTCTCTTTGTAGGTAAACTGTGGCCACTGAGGGCAAGTGTCTCCTCATCTGGACTGTGAAGCCATTTGGTCATCCTCCACTCTTTGTGGTGTTTTTTGCTGTTGCACTAGGAGTGTGGTATTTGCTTCATGAAATAAAAAGAGTTCAACTGGGACACAGTGCTGTAGGGAGTTCTTTCAGTTGTGGTGGGTTGGGTTCTGTTGGAGAATGCACCAACCAGGCTTCTATCCCACATAGCTTGCAACATTGACCATAGCAACCTGATTCTGAACATTGCCCTGAAACCTCTCCATATAACAAGATTCTTTTACATATAAGGGTCTACTGGCTGCAAAATGTCAGTCACAAGTTATTTGGACACCAATGGCAGATAAACATGGCCACACCAGAGATATTTTATCACACACCTGCCCGCCACGGCTCTAGGAACACTACTCAGCAGGTTCCAACTTACTTGCATCTCTGTTATACACCATTTTCATGAAACCCAGTCAAAAAAGGCAATGTCTTGTATTCTCATGATCAGCTAGAGGACATCCAAAGGTTCTCCTGTGACACCTAGTCTTGGGAATTTCAAAAATTTCATGGTATTCATCTAGCCATTATTCAAGGAAGAAGTTGTAGGCACTGTGGGTTTCAATTCATTCATTAACCATTAAATGTTGAGTAAGCTCACTTCAATGAAAGCTCTGGAGAACTCTCAGAGGCAAGGCTTCCCAAAGGGTGGCCAAAAGGTCACATGAAGCCAGGCCCATTGAGGTCTACAATGTGAGGTCCATGTGTGTTTTCACTCTCAACTATGGCTGCCAAGTCTTTCAGAATAAAATCATGTGATATCCTGGCTGAGATTCCCTTTGCTCTGTGGAAAGCCAACTTGGGCGTAGATCTCACTTTCCAAGGGCGACTCTCATGCATGGCCTTCTAAAAGCCCAACACAATCCATGGCAATACTTCTCTGAGGTCAATTCCAGAACTCAGTCTCTATGTTGAATCACACAAGAGTTCAAGCACAGGTGTACCCAGTCATCTCTTCCTACCACCATACAAATGTTCACAGTTAAAACCTAAACACCCCAACATGGCCCTCATCTTCTTCCATGTAGACACTCATCATAACCTCCGGCTGGAGGTTTCCATGAGGTACACAGCCCACGTCCGTGTCCAAAATAAGCTCCCTTGCCCCTCATTTGCCTAACATCAGGGTTGCCTGGACTGCCTTCCTGTGAAACAGAAGTGAAAAAATAGGCCTGGCGTTAATACTGCTCTACTTCTCCAACTTGAGGCCTACTGAGTGTGGGGTTTAGATTCTTTATGTAAATTCATATTTTTTGTTGTTGTACTTTAACTTTTTAATATGTTTTCATTTTTTAAATATTTTTATTTTATTATTATTATTATTTTAAACTTTAATTTACATCTTTTAAATGATCATTATTTTTAAATTTTTTTCTTTCTTTCTTTCTTTTCTATTTTTTCTTTTGTCTTATCATTTCTTTTCAATTTTCTGATTTCCCCTTCCTCGAATTCTACCTGCCTACTCTCATTCTCTTTAGTGACTTCTTCCCTTTCCTTCTAATATCTTTTCTTCCAAGCATCAAATAAATTTATAAGAGTAAGCAGTAACTCAACAGTCAAACAGAGCAAGAAGTAACATGAGCAGCACAAAAAATCAAGGAAGAAAATAAGTACAAACAACGAAGGACAGCCAAAATATTCAGGAGGACCTATAGTCATCAGAAAAATGGTCATATAAAGAACTCAAGGAATACCTTAGACAGATGGAATTGAAACTTAAAGAGGATACGAGACAGCAAATCCAAACAGTGAAAGAACACATTGAAAATGAATTGCATAAACAGATAAAAGAAGAAGTTATGCATCTTTATCAGGAGATAGAGATTATAAAAAAATCAAACAATAATTCTAGAAATGAAGGAAACGATAAACCAAATTAAAAAGTCAATTGAGAGTATCACTAACACTGTGGAGCAAGTAGAAGACAGAATGTCAGATAATGAAGACAAAATATATCATCTTGAAATGAATCTAGCCAACACAGAAAGGCTGGTAAAAAATCATGAGTAAAACATCCAAGAGATATGGGATAACATAAAAAAAAAATTAATGAGTCATCTGGATAGGTACACAGATTCAAACCAAGGGAATTAGTAATCTATTGAATGAAATAATTACAGAAATATTTCCAGAAATACAAAGTAAATAGATATACAAATTGGACATGCTTACAGGACACGGAGAACACAAAATCACAGTAGACCAACACCAAGACACATTGTTATGAAGATATCCAATATACAAAACAAAGAGAAAATATTAATAGCTCTAAGAGAAAGGAGGCCGATTACATTAAGGGGTAAACCAATAAGGTTGAGAATGGATTTTTCATCACAGTCGCTGAAAGCGAGAAGATCCTGGAGCAACGTATTTCAAACACTGAAAGACAATGAATGCCAACCAAGAATTCTGTATCCAGCAAAATTAAGCTGCAGGTATGACGATGAAATAAAAATATTTCATGATAAACAAAAGGTAAAAAAAATTTGTAGCCAGAAAACCAGCATTGCAAGGCATCTTGAGCAAAACAATACACGAAGAAGAAATGAAAATCAACAACCAAAACCATCAGTGGGAAGTGCCTCAGTAATGACTGAGGGTGGGGGAAAAGCTAATCATGCAGAAACAAACTAAATTAAAAAAAAAAAGATGAATCATCAATCATGAGCGGCAGTACAAACCATATATCAATAGTGACTCTAAATGTTAATGGCTTAAACTCTCCAATAACGCGACATAGGCTGGTAACTTGGATTAAAAATGAATCCAACAATATATTGCCTCCAGGAGGCACATCTGAATGGAAAAGACATACACAGGCTGAAGGTGCAAGTTTTGGAAAAAATATACCATGCAACGCTCCCCATAAGCAAGCAGGGGTGGCCATGCTCATATCGAATAAAATCGACTTCAAGACTAATTTAATCAAAAGGGATAAGAAAGGACATTATATACTGTTAAAAGGAACCATTCATCAACAAGACATAAAAATTATCAATATTTATGCACCAAATAATGGTGCTGCAATGTTCAAAAAACAAATTCACCTCAAGTTCCAGAATGAAATAGACCACAACACAATAATTATGGGTGACTTCAACACATCTCTCTCACCATTGGACAGATCCTCCAAACAAAAGTGAATAAAGAAACTATAGAACTCAATATCACAATCAATAACCTAGACTTAACTGACATATATCGAATATATCAATCATCATCAAGTGGATATACTTTTTTCTCAGTAGCACGTGGATCCTTCTCAAAAATAGACCATATATTATGTCATAGGGCAACCCTCAGTAAATATACAGGGGTTGAGATAATACCATGAATTTTTTCTGATCATAATGGAATGAAACTGGAAACCAATGATAAAAAAAGGAAGGAAAAATCCTACATCACATGGAAAATGAACAATATGTTACTGAATGATCAGTGGGTTACAGAAGATATAAAGGAGGAAATCAAAAAATTCTTAGAGATACATGAAAATACAGACACAATATATCAGAATCTATGGGACACAATGAAAGCAGTTTTAAGAGGGAAATTCATCGCCTGGAGGTCATTCCTGAAAAAAAGTAAAAACGAACAAATAAATGAGCTCACACTTCAACTCAAAGCCCTAGAAAAGGAAGAGCAAAACAACAAAAAATGTAGCAGAAAGCAAGAAATAATTAAAATCAGAGCAGAAATCAACGAAATTGAAACAAAAGAAACTATTGAAAAAATTAACAAAACTAAAAGGTGGTTCTTCGAAAAAATAAATATGTTCGACAGAGCCTTAGGCATGCTAATGAAGAGAAGAAGAGAGAGAACTCAAATTACTAACATATGGGATGAAAAAGGCAATATTACAACAGATGCTTCTGAAATACAGAAGACAATTAGAAATTATTTAGAAAACCTATATTCCAATAAAATAGAATATAGTGAAGACATCGATAAATTTCTTAAGTCATATGATATTCCCAGACTGAGTCAGAAGGATACACACAATTTAAACAGACCAATGTCAATGGATGAAACAGAAGAAGCAATCAAAAGACTACAAACCAAGAAAAGCCCAGGAACGGATGGCTATACAGCGGAGTTTTACAAAACATTTAAAGAAGATTTAATACCAATACTTTTCAAGTTATTTCAGCATAGAGAAAAAGAGGGAGCTCTTCCAAATTCATTCTATGAGGCCAACATCACGCTGATTCCGAAATCAGAAAAAGACACCTCAAAGAAAGAAAACTACAGACCAATATATCTGATGAACCTACATGCAAAAATCCTCAATAAAACTCTGGTGAATCGAATACAAAGGCACATCAAAAAAATTATGCACCATGATCAAGTAGGATTCATAGCTGGGATGCAAGGATGGTTCAATATACGGAAATCAATAAATGTTATTCACCACATCAATAGACTTAAAGATAAGAACCATATGATCATCTCGATAGAAGCAAAAAAAGCATTTGACAAAGTACAGCATCCCTTTATGTTCAAAACATTAGAAAAAATAGGGATAACAGGAAGTTACCTCGACATTGTAAAAGCTATCTATGCTAAGCCTCAGGCTAGCATCATTATGAATGGAGAAAAATTGAAGGCATTTCTTCTAAAATCTGGAACAAGACAGGGATGCCCTCTCTCACCACTTCTATTCCATATAGTTCTCGAAACACTGGCCAGAGCAATTAGACATACTAAACAAATAAAAGGCATAAAAATAGGAAAATAAGAACGCAAATTATCACTATTTTCGGGTGACATTATTCTATACATAGAAGACACAAAAAGGTGTACAAAAACTACTAGAACTAAAAAATGAATGACCTGCGACCCACCGGCAGGTCAGGCCCAGAAACCTGCAGAGGGGCACAGCTGCCCCACCCACCTGCAAGGTAGGCGATACCGTGACCACTGATAAAACAGGCCCAGTGGCCGTCTGACACATCACCCCGTTTGGGGGAGGGGAAGAGCCGCCACCAGCACCTGTTAGGTAGACAGACCTGCAAACGACAGACAGAACAGGCCTAGCGGCCAGCGGAGGTGCAGAGCCGCTTCTCACGCCTGCAAGGGAGGCGAACCTGTGACCACCGAAAGAACAGGCCCACCGAAAGTAGAGGCACAGCAGCCTGCCGGCGTAGTAGGCACATTGCCCCAATTGGAGGAGGGGCAGAACCACCGCCAAAGCCTGCAAGGGAGACTTTGCAACTATATAAGAGCAATATAAATATATAGGGGGAAAATCAATAACAAAACAGTTTCACCAAGCAGAAAGAAACGCGATCAGTATGAAAAGACAAGGAAAGAAAGGACCACAAGCAATGCAGGTCAACTCAACTTTAGAAGAGGTAATATCTGCAGCAGATGGAATGTCAGATAAAGAATTCAGGATATACATGCTTCAGATTATCTGGAGTCTCAAGGAAGACATTAGACAGCATAATCAGACAATGAAAGACCACTTCGAGCACTTCGAAAATGAATTACATAAACAAATACAAGAAGCAAAAGATCAATTATACAGGGAGATCAAGGTTATAAAAAACAAACAAACAGAAATCCTGGAAATGCAGGAAACAATAAACCAAATTAAAAACTCAATTGAGAATACTACCAGCAGAGTAGAACACTTAGAAGATAGAACATCAGAAAATGAAGACAAAGTATTTCAACTGGAGAAGAACATAGACAGCTCAGCAAAGCTGTTAAGAAACCATGAGCAGAACATTCAAGAAATATGGGATAACATAAAGAGACCAAACTTAAGAGTCATTGGGATACACGAAGGTATAGAGTTCCAAACAAAAGGAATGAGCAATCTATTCAATGAAATAATACGAGAAAACTTCCCAGACTTGAAGAATGAGACAGAATCCCATATCCTAGAAGCCTACGGGACGCCGAATGTGCAAAATCATAAGAGATCCACACCTAGACACATTATAATGAAGATGCCCAACATACAGAATAAGGAGAGAATTTTAAAAGCTACAAGAGAAAGGAAGCAGATTACATTTAGGGGTAAACCAATCAGGATAACAGCTGATCTTTCAACACAGACTCTGAAAGCTAGAAGATCCTTGAATAACATATTTGAAACACTGAAAGAAAATGGGTTCCAACCAAGAATTGTGTATCCAGCAAAATTAAGCTTCAGTATGGAAGATGAAATTAAAACCTTCCATGATAAACAAAAGTGAAAAGAATTTGCAGCTAGAAAACCATCTCTTCAAAACATCCTCGGCAAAACATTGCAGGAAGAGGAAATGGAAAATAACAATGAAAACCAACAGCGGGAGGGAGTACAGTAAAGAGGGGGAATAATCAAAGAGGAAAACAAACCATGTTTAGTAACATAAATAAACCAATATGACTGGAAGAACAACCCATATCTCAATAATAACCCTAAATGTTAATGGCTTAAACTCACGAATTAAGAGACACAGGCTAGTAGAATGGATCACAAAACAAGACCCAACAATATGCTGCCTTCAGTAGACGCATTTGATAGGAAAAGACATACATAGACTGAAGGTGAAAGGTTGGGAAATATCATATCACTCTTATGGACTTCGGAAACAAGCACGAGTGTCCATACTCATATCAAATAAAATAGATTTCAAGCCAAAGTTAATCAAAAGGGATGAAGAGGGACACTACATACAGCTCAAGGGAACCATACACCAACAAGACATCACAATCATAAATATATATGCCCCAAACAATGGTGCAGCTATGTTCATCAAACAAACTCTTCTCAAGTTCAAGAGTCTAATAGACCACCATACAATAATTATGGGAGACTTCAACACACCTCTCTCACCACTGGATAGATCTTACAAAGAAAAGTTGAATAAGGAATCTATAGAACTCAATAACATAATTAATAACCTAGACTTAATTGACATATATAGAATATACCACCCAAGATCAAGCAGTTACACTTTTTTCTCAGCAGCACTTGGATCCTTCTCAAAAATAGATCATATATTATGTCACAGGGCAACTCTTAGACAATATAAAGGAGTAGAGATAATACCATGCATCTTATCTAAACATAATGAAATGAAATTGAAAATCAACGATAAAAGAAGTAAGGAAAAATCATGCATCAATTGGAGAATGAAAAATAGGTTACTGAATGATAAATGGGTTATAGAAGACATCAAGGAGGATATTAAAAAATTCTTAGAGATAAATGAAAACACAGACACAACATATCGGAATCTATGGGACACATTGAAAGCAGTTCAAAGAGGAAAATTTATTGCTTGGAGTTCATTCCTTAAAAAAAGAAACAAACCAACAAATAAATGATCTAATACTTCAACTCAATGTCCTAGAAAAAGAAGAGCAAAACAACAGCAAAAAAGTAGAAGACAAGAAATAATTAAAATCAGAGCAAAAATTAATGAAATTGAAACAAAAGAAACAATTGAAAAAATTGACAAAACTAAAAGTTGGTTCTTTGAAAAAATAAATAAAATTGACAGACCCTTAGCCACGCTAATGAAGAGAAGAAGAGAGAGAACTCAAATTACTCGCATATGGGATGAAAAAGGCAATATCACAACAGACACTTCAGAAATACAGAAGATTATCAGAAATTATTTTGAATCCTTATACTCCAATAAATTAGAAGATAGTGAAGGCATCGATAAATTTCTTAAGTCATATGATTTGCCCAGATTGAGTTAGGAGGATATTGACAACCTAAACAGACGAATATCAACTGAGGAAATAAAGAAACCATCAAAAGACTACCAACTAAGAAAAGCCCAGGACCGGATGGGTATACAGCAGAGTTTTACAAAACCTTTAAAGAGGAACTAATACCAATACTTTTCAAGCTATTTCAGGAAAATGAAAAACAGGGAGAACTTCCAAATTCATTCTATGAGTCCAACATCACCCTGATTCCTAAACCAGACAAAGACACTCCAAAGAAAGAAAACTACAGACCAATATCTCTAATGAACCTAGATGCAAAAATGCTCAATAAACTTCTCGCGAACCGGATACAAAAACATATCAAAAAAATTGTGCACCATGATCAGGTAGGATTTATCCCTGGGATGCCAGGTTGGTTCAATATACGAAAATCAATAAATGTTATTCACCACATCAATAGGCTTAAATATAAGAACCATATGATCATCTCGATAGATGCGGAAAAAGCATTCGACAAAGTACAGCATCCCTTTATGTTCAAAACTCTAGAAAAACTAGGGATAACAGGAACATACCTCAATATTGTAAAAGAAATCTATGCTAAGCCTCAGCCTAGCATCATTCTGAATGGAGAAAAACTGAAGGCATTCCCTCTAAAATCTGGTACAAGACAGGCATGGCCTCTCTTACCACTTCTGTTCAACATAGTTCTCGAATCACTTGCCAGTGCAATTAGAGAGACAAAAGAAATTAAAGGCATAAAAATAGGAAAAGAAGAACTCAAATTATCACTATTTGCAGATGACATGATTCTATACCTAGCAGACCCAAAAGGGTCTACAAAGAAACTATTAGAGCTAATAAATGAATTCAGCAAAGTGGCAGGATATAAAATCAACACGCATAAATCAAAGGCATTCCTGTATATCAGCGACAAATCCTCTAAAATATATATGAGGACAACCACCCCATTCACAATATCCTCAGAAAAAATAAAGTACTTGGGAATCAACCTAACAAAAGAGGTGTAAGACTTATACAATGAATACTACAGAACCCTAAAGAGAGAATTGAAGAAGATCTTAAAAGATGGAAAAATATACCCTGTTCATGGATAGGTAGAATTAACATCATCAAAATGGCGATATTAACAAAAGTTCTCAATAGGTTTAATGCAATGCCAATCAAAATCCCAATGGCATTTCTTGTAGAAATAGAGAAAGCAATCATGAAATTCATATGGAAAAATAAAAGACCCAGAATAGCAAAAACATTGCTAAGCAGGAAGTGTGAATCAGTCGGTATAGCTATACCAGACTTCAAACTATACTACAGAGCAATAGAAACAAAAACAGCATGGTACTGGTACCAAAACAGGCGGGTGGACCAATGGTACAGAATAGAGGACACAGAAACCAATCCACAAAACTACAACTATCTTATATTCGATAAAGGGGCTAAAAGCATGCAATGGAAGAAGGCTAGCATCTTCAACAAATGGTGTTGGGAAAACTGGAAATCCATATGCAACAAAATGAAACTGAATCCCTTTCTCTCACCATGCACAAAAGTTAACTCAAAGTGGATCAAGGAACTTGATATCAAATCAGAGACATGGCATTTGATAGAAGAAAAAGTTGGCTATGATCTACATACTGTGGGGTCGGGATCCAAATTCCTAAATAGGACACCCATAGCACAACAGTTAATAACTATAACCAACAAATGGGACTTACTCAAACTAAAAAGTTATTTTCTCAGCAAAAGAAACAATAAGAGAGGTAAATAGGGAGCCTACGTCCTGGGAACAAATCGTTACTCCTCACACTTCAGACAGAGCCCTAATATCCAGAATATACAAAGAACTAAAAAAATTAGACAATGAGATAACAAATAACCCAATCAACAAATGGGCCAAGGACCTGGACAGAAATTTCTCAGAGGAGGACATACAATCAATCAAGTAGTATATGAAAAAATGCTCACCATCTCTAGCAGTCAGAGAAATGCAAATAAAAACCACCCTAAGATACCATCTCACTCCAGTAAGATTGGCAGCCTTTAGGAAGTCAAACACCAACAAGTGCTGGCGAGGATGTCGGGAAAAGTGTACTCTTGTACATTACTGGTGGGACTGCAAATTGGTGCACCCAATTTGGAAAGCAGTATGGAGATTTCTTGGAAAGCTCGGGATGGAACCACCATTTGATCCAGCTATTCCCCTTCTCGGTCTATTCCCTAAAGACCTAAAAAGAGCACACTATAGGGAAACTGCTACATCCATGTTCATAGCAGCACATTTCACAATAGCAAGACTGTGGAACCAACATAGATGTCCTTCAATAAAAGAATGGATAAAAAAATGTGGCATTTATACACAATGGAATATTACTCTGCATTAAGAAATGACAAAATCATAGAATTTTTAGGGAAATGGATGGCATTAGAGCAGGTTATGCTAAGTGAAGCTAGCCAATCCCTTAAAAACAAATGCCAAAAATCTTCTTTGATATAAGGAGATTAACTAAGAACAGAGTAGGGACGAAGAGCATGAGAAGAAGATTAACATTAAACAGGGATGAGAGGTGGGAGGGAAAGGGAGAGAGAAGGAAAATTGCATGTAAATGGAAGGAGACCCTCAGGGGTATACAAAATTACATACAAGAGGAAATGAGGGGAAAGGAGGAAAAATATAAGGGGGAGAAATGAATTACAGTAGAGGAGGTAGAGAGAGAAGAGGGGAGGGGAGGGGGAGGGGGGATAGTAGAGGATAGGAAAGGCAACAGAATACAACAGTCACCAGAATGGCAATATGTAAATCAATGGTTGTGCAATTGATGTGATTCTGCAATCTGTATATGGGGTAAAAATGGGAGCTCATATCCCACTTGAATCAAAGTGTGAAATATGATATATCAAGAACTATGAAATGTTTTGAACAACCTACAATAAAATTAATTAAAAAAAAAACCAGCATGGTACTGGTACCAAAACGGGCGGGTGGACCAATGGTACAGAATGGAGGACACAGAGATTAATCCAAAAAGCTACAACTATTTTATATTTGATAAAGGAGCTAAAAGCATGCAATGGAGGAAATATAGTATCTTCAACAAATGGTGTTGGGAAAAATGGAAATCCATGTGCAACAAAATGAAACTGAATTCCTTTCTTTCGCCATGCACAAAAGTTAACTCATAGTGGATCAAGGTGCTAGATATCAAATCAAAGACTCTGTGTCTGATAGAAGAAAAAGTTGGCTCTGATCTACATATTATGGGATCGGGCTCCAAATTCCTTTATATGACATCCATAGCACAAGAGTTAATAACAAGAATCAACAAATGGGACTACTTAAACTGAAAAGTTTTTTATCAGCAAGAGAAAGAATAAGAGAGGTAAATAAGGAGCATACATCATGGGAACAAATTTTTACTCCTCACACTTCAGATAGAGGCCTAATATCCAGAATATACAAAGAACTCAAAAAATTAGACAATAAGATAACAAATAACCCAATAAACAAATGGGTCAAGGACTTGAACAGACACTTCTCAGAGGAGGACATACAATCATTCATCAAGTACATAATAAAATGCTCACCATTTCTAGCAGTCAGAGAAATTCAAATCAAAATCACCCTAAGATACCATCTCACTCCAGTAAATTGGTAGCCATTATGAAGTCAAACAACAACAAGTGCTGGCAAGGATGTGGGGTAAAAGATACTCTTGTACATTGCTGGTGGGACTGTAAACTGGTGTGGCCAATTTGGAAAGCAGTATGGAGATTCCTGGGAAAGCTGTGAATGGAACCACAATTTGACTCAGCTATTGCCCTTCTCTGACTATTCCCTGAAGACCTTAAAAGAGAGTAATACAGGGATACTACCACATGGATTTTCATAGCAGTACAATTCACAATTGATACACTGTGGATCCAACCCAGATGCCCTTCAATAGATGAATGGATAAAAAAATGTGGCATTTATACACTATGGAGTATTACGCAGCACTAACAAATGACAAAATCATAAAATTTGCAGAAAAATGGATGGCACTGGAGCAGATTATGCTTAGTGAAGATAGCCAATCCCTAAAAAATAAATACCAAATGTCTTCTTTGATATAATGAGAGCAACTAAGAACAGAGCAGGGAGCAATAGCAGGAAGAAAAGATTAACTTTAAACAGAGACATGAGGTGGGAGGGTAAGTGAGAGAAAAGGGAAATTGCATGGTAATGGAGGGAGACCCTCATTGTTACACAAAATTACATATTGTTGTGAGTGGAATGGGAAAATAAACATGGAGTGAAATAAATTACAGTAGATGGGGAAAAAAGAGAAGATCGGAAGGAAGGGGAGGGGAGATAGTAGAGTATAGGAAAGGTAGCAGAATACAACAGTAGCTAATAGGGCATTATGTAAAAATGTGGATGTGTAATCGATGTGATTCTGTAATCTCTATTTGGGCTAAAAATGGGAGTTCATAAGCCACTTGAATCTAATGTATGAAATATTATATGTCAAGAGATTTTTAATGTTTTGAGCAACCAATAAAAGAAAAAAAGTAGCAATATATATGCCAATCGAAATTCATCATGAAATATATATAATCCACAGATCGAAAAATATTCATTTTACTGAACATGGATTAATGTATAATGTTATTCAACTAGGAAGCTCACCCATAGGTTGAATTTTCAGTTCCAACAGCATTTAGGAGGAGTTATCCTTTCTCACAATTTGCATCTGCCAATTCAGTTACCTCACAAGTATGTACGTGTGGTACCAGGTAGAATTCTATATGTGCATATAAAAATACATGTGCTGAATTGGCTACAGAGAAAGGGAGACAGGAATTCACATATTTGTTAATTTTAAAAACACATGTAGAACTATTTCAACAAAAAAATGACTAGATTTATAACTCCTACACTATATAATGCAAAAGGCAATTGTAACAATACACCATGCCTCCTCTGAACTGCTTGTATTTCTATTCTGTTTGGGTTATTTTTCACCATCATATTAGAATTATTAGTCAGAGTATAGTAGGGTATGTGTTAGTTTCAGGGCTTCAGTATTTCAAATAGAAAATTGAAAAATGAATCGAATGTGTATGTAAATATGTGCTACACAAAAATCTTCCCACTCACATTCAGAACAATGCCTTGATATTACCTTGGCCCAAGTAAGACACAATTAGAGTAGAAAAGTGTGAAAATCTGTGAATACATATCTGGAATGGAATATGCTCGGGAGTTCACAACCTTGGTGGTGGTAGAGGAGTTTCCAAAAGTAAAGAACAGTGTAAACACTCCACAAACATGGAGCTCTGCTGGCCTAAGACTTCTTGGAAAACTGCCTCTGAGGTTGGGCACTTGAAATATATGTTGTTGTCATGAGCTTTAACTTCCTTTGTAGTGAGACCATCAAAATGGGTCTGCATCTATGTGACCTGGAAGACATGGTTTCTTATATTCCAATGACCATGAGGCAGCAGTGCTGAATTCTCTCTTTGTATGTAAACTGTGGCCACTGGAGGCTAAGTGTCTCCTCGTGTGGACTGTGAAGACATTTGGTCATCCTCCACTTTTCGTGGTGTTTCTTGCTGCTGCACTGGGAATTTGGTATTTGCTTCACCAAATACAAGGAGTTCTACTAGGATACAGTGCTGAAGGGAGTTCTGTCACGTGTGGTGGGTCAGGGTCTGCAGGAGAATGCACCAACCAGGCTTCTATCCCACACAGCTTGCCCCAATAACCATAGTAAACTGATTCTGAACATTGCCCTGAACCTCTCCATATAAAAAATGCCTTTACATATAAGTGTCTGATTTCTGCACTATGTCAGTCATAATCCATTTGGAAGCCCATGGCCGATCCACATGGCCCCACCATGGTGTTTTATCACACACCTGCCCACCACTGCTCTAGGCCCACTAATCAGCAGGATACAAATTACTGGCATCTCTGTTCTACACCATTTTCATAAAACCCAGTAAAACAAGGCATTCTCTGGTATACACATGATCAACCACAGGACTTCCAAAGATTCTCCAGTGCCACCTGGTCATGGAAATTTCAAAAATTTCATGGTATTTATCTAGCCATTTTTCAAAGATTAAGTTGGAGGCACTGTGGGTTTCAAATCATTCAGGAACCATTAAGTGTTGAGAAAGCTCATTTCAATGAAAGCTCTGGAGAACACTCACAGGCAAGGCTTCTCAAAGAGTTGCCAAAAGGTCACATGAAGCCAGGCAAATTGAGGCCTACAATGTGAGGTCCATGTGTGTTTTGACTCTCAACTATACCTGCCAATCTTTCAGAATAAAATCATGTGATATCCTGGCTGAGGTTCCCATTGTTTTGTGGAAAGACACCCTGGGCCTAGATCTCAGTTTCCATGGGTGAGTCTCATGCATGGCCTTCTAAAATCCCAACACAATTCATGGCAATACTTCTCTGAGTTCAGTTCCAGAACTCAGTCTCTAAGGGGAATAACGCCAGAGTTCAAGCCCAGGTGGAACCAGTCATTCCTTCCAACCACCACAAAAATGACCACAATTAAAATCAAAACACTCCCACAGGGCCCTCATCTTCTTCCATATAGACACTCATCATAACCTCTGGCTGGAGATTTCTATGAGGGGCACAGCCTAAGAAAGTGTAAAAAATAAGCTCACTTGCCCCTCATTTGCCTAAAATCATGGTGGCCTGGACACTCCTCCTGTGAACCTGGAGTGATCAAATATTCCTGCTGTTAAAGTGTTCCGCTTCTCCAATTTGAGGCCTACTGGCTGTGAGGTATAGATTCTTTATGTGATTTGGAGTCATGAGAAAACCCAAGCACATATGGGCAAGCCTCTGCAGGGATTTGAAGAACTCATTTAATCCAAAGAATCCCTATTCTCACTTAATGGAGGTCAGGAACCTAAAACAAGAAGGCAAAAAAATTCATCCACAATGACTTCTCTTTTGGCCATTTCGGTTTGGGAAGCACATGGGATTTTTCTTTAGATCCATTGGGTGCTGAGAATCTAAGTCACAGCCTCACACAAGGACCAGAGACTGATTCAGACACATCCCATTCCAAAGCAATTAAGCAAAGAGCCACAGGTGAAGCCCATTCATTTCCATATGAAAACAGTTTTCTTCAGGCTTCACAAAGGGTTGGCATGAGGCAAAGACCTTCCTGAAATTCAGGGTAATTGAAACACAAGTAAGCAAATGGCCCAAGAAGGGTTTCTTCACTGAGACTTTACTGGTCACACTGATATCTGAGTTTTCTGAGATGCTCTCAATCTCTTCAGCTATCCAGTACATGGCCATGTCACAGAGCCTTGTGGTGTTACATATCTGGGACACAAAACCATGAGCGTATTCTGTAGAGTGGCCAGAATTCACGAAGAAAACAGTAACTTAAGAACACAGTAGGTGTTGCCCATCCATAAGGCAAAGTGAAGTCCATTAATCTATTGGGCAGTATTAATGTGGGGAAGCTTTCTACTAGAGAAAACAAATCCATTGATGCATTCTCTTTTCTAATGTCTACAACCACGGATACAGTGGGATACACAGACATAGAAACCCTCACAATGTCAAAGGACTTACTAGAAACAGTCCACTCCACACCAGAAAAAAACGCCTTTCCTACCTATTCTCAGAACATGAGAAAAAAACCACAAACTCACACCAACAACGGCAAAGCCACCTCCTTCCCCCAAGTAGGTCTGTGACTATCCAGAGTGTCTTCTGACTGGTGGGCCATATTATGTTCCCCCGAAATGGCCTGTCCTCTCTCAGATCTGGTCTCCTTGGCCAACTATGTGAGTTGTCAGGAGACAGCGGTGAGCCACTACCTGCTTTCTCAGGGAAGGTGCCTCTTCAGAGCTCTGCTGGCAATTGGCCATCCTCACATCAGTAGGTACCAAGAAAGACTGACTCTGTCCTTGGAAAAAGCAAACAAGTTAGCCCAATGGGACTAGGACTGGGACTGGCTCTGGGTGCCTGTCTTCCTGGATCCCAAGTTCAGAGAATTCAATCACCAAGGAAGTGAGGAGAGGTCACTTCCTTCAGGAACTGAATGAGGTCACTGCCTTGAAAACAACTTTGTCCTAACAGTTGCTTCCAAGGGTCCCATGAGATGGAGGCTGCCCCAACATCCTCTGACACATTCAGAAGTTAGAATGGAATATCAACCTTAGGCACCCAGGTACAGCTCTCCACACAGGCCTGGTTTCTTCCAACTTCTTTACAATAAGAAAAGAGAGGCTGACTTAGACCCATCAATTCATCCTGACCAGGTTGTTTGCCATGGAAGATTTCTATTGCTCTCTCAGGTCCAACATAGCTGCATAAATCTTCTCCAAGGATCATTTCTGCATGGATCTTTGAGGTTCTCAGAAGGTGGAAGATCACCTACATTCCTATATTGTAAGACCAACTCTGTCCCTGCTCTTCTGTAAGTTATATTGATGGAACAGTGTATGTTTAGGGTTAATAACATGTTTGATTTTGGTTAGGAATCATTTTGCGAGATGAATAATGGTATTGGCAACCTTCGATATTTACAAGAGTATATAGGTGAAATATAAGTATGAAAGCAGAAAATTAGGAAAGATTTGAAGCCCAGAAGGGAATTGGACCCTTAAGTGGTATACTTAGCTTTGAGTTATGTGCTGCACAGTTGTCTCAGATAAATCAATATACAATGGCATAGGACCTTGTACCTTGGATGATTGAATGTTGAAGAGAACATCCAGTCAAAAAGCGATATTCAGTACGATGAGGAAGGTAGTAGTTAGATTTAGAATGAAGAGTGAGTATTGGATTTGGACAAAAAGTTCTTTAGCAATAGGGTTTCGGTTAGAGAGTGAGTGTTAATGTCAGCACATGTGAAGAGTCAGTCACAATGATGAACTGGGGAAAATATGAGGGAAAGCAGATATCAATAAAGACATTAGGAAATCAAGCAAAGTACAAAGTGAGTGATAGGATTAGACATTTTCAACAGGCTTGAGGTTGAATATATAATCTTAGGAAGAATCAAATATGTAGTCACCAATAGGATTGACATTTGAGAGCATTAGGCAACCTGGACATAGATGTTTTTAGTAATCCATGCTCACTTTCCATTTAGGCATTGGTACAATTGAAAGTGTGACCTTTGCTTTTTGTGTCCAGAATATTTCTGTGATAAAATGTATATGTATATCACGTGACATGAGTATTTCTTCCACCATTTCCAGGAGCAATATTTTGAAGACATATAAATTTGTATTGGGGTACAAATAGGTATACCCTCTGTCTATGAATATAGCAATAACGCATGAATAGACCATACTGGGAATAAATAATATAACTGGATCCACTTTAAATAATGGATTGAATGGATATCTGCAAATATATAAGAAATGTTATAAAGATGCACAATCAATCATTCCAACCAGTTATATATCTAATGGTCATCTTAGGGTTATGTTTTATCATGAAGGATGTGTGAGTTTTGCTTAAAAATTGATCATGGAAATTGAAAATAATATATTTGAAAAAAGTCTCATGAAAAGACCAGTCAAGAAACATAGGGAAATACATGTGTTCTGGAGCAAGAAGTGATTGAAAGTGAAACAAATGCCTATAAATTTGCTAAGTAGTGGATGAAATATATATCCTATGATGTGCATAAACTGAAGAAATAGTAATGTACCAGTGTTGAATAATAATTAATGTCAAAATACACATCATGTCCCATAGGAATCTACTAGCATTGATGTTAAACTAGGTCAGTTAATGTAGAAATACTAGGATTTGTTTGCACCTTTCACTGAAGTTAGTTTTCAGTACTAGGAAACAAATATGTATTTCAGGTGGATGAATATTTCTGAGAATAATCTTGTGAAAAGTTGATTATTAATCCACATACATGAACATGAATGAATTTAGGGAGTGTATATAAGACACATATATTTCATATTTTGAAAAATCTGGAGATTTATTATATATATATATATATATATATATATATATATATTATATATATACACACACACACACAAACACACACACAAACAAAGACATTCAAAAGTAGAATTATATATGCCAATCGAATTTCACCATGAAATATATATCATCCACAGATCCAAAAATATTCATTTTACTGTACATGGATTTATGTATAATGTTATTCAACTAGGAAGCTCACCATTAGCTTGAATTTTCAGTTCCAACAGCATTTAGGTGGAGTAATCTCTTCTCACAATTTGTATCTGCAATGTCAGGCACCTCACAAAAATGTACGTGTGATATCAGGTAGGATTCTATATGTGTATATAAAAATTAATGTGCTGAATAGGTTACAGCGAAAGGGAGATAGGAATTCACATATTTGTTAACTTTAATACACATATAAAACTATTTCAATTAAAAAATGACTAGATTTATAACACCTACCTTTTATCTTGCAAAAGGCAAGTCCAATATACACCATGCCTCCTCTGAACTGCTTGTATTTCAATTCCGTTTGGGTTATTTTTCTCCATCATATTAGTATTTGTAGTTAGCGTCTAGAAGGGTATGGGTTATTGTCAGGAATTCAGTATTTCAATTGGAAAATTGGAAAGTGAATCCAATGTGTATGCAATTATGTGCTGCACAATATTCTTCCCACTCTCATCCAGAACAATGGCTTGACATTAACTTCGCCCCAAGTAAGACGCAATTAGAGAAGAAGAGTTAGAAATTCTGTGAATACATATCTGGAATGGAAAATGCTCAGGAGTTCACAACCTTGGAGGTGGTAGAGGATTTTCCAAAAGTAGGGGACAGGGTTGATCACCCAACATGATCTTTCATTAAAATTGTGAGCCATCTTGCCACAAAGCCATGAAAAGATAATTTTTGCTTTACTATAAATTACTGCAAATTCTGAACCTGCTTAGAATGCCTGACCATGTTTTGAACTCACCCATGCCTGGCTCTCTGACCAGAAAACGGCCCTCTCTGAAACTTTAATGACACCTCATAAATATTCGCCTTCCCTGGCCAGACAATGACCCTCTCTGAGGCTCTAATGGTCCTCATAATTTCTGATGCTGGGGCCAGAAAAAACAAATGTAAACTACAATTAGTGTGATGCTTGTCAAAGTTCTGTTTTCTGTAACCCCCCTTTTGTGTAACTTTCTGGGCTATAAAGCTGGGCTGTAGGAAAGGTGGGGTTGCTGTCTTGTTCCCGCCATTTTGAGAGGGAGAGGCAGCCCGGCTGCTTGAAATATTAAGCTTGCCTTAATTTGATTTTAATTGGAGTCAGTGGTCTTTTCTTGTGTCCTGGACTAACATTTTGGAGTTCCCCAGCAACATGACCCGACCAGATCACAAAGCCATACTGCTGGAAATTCTGAAGCTGGCCTATCCTCCAGGACTCCAGGCTGGAGAGCCAAGTTCCAAGGCCTTGGAATGAGCCTTCAGTCCGTGGATAACTGCAGTGAACCATCGCACTAAAACTATTATCAAGCACCTGGTGGAGGAGGCCTTCATAGGTAAGAGGCGCCTTTATAACATCTGATATCCGGTTAAGGGAGTTCTCTTCTGATGACAGAGAGGTGGCCTGGGAAGGCTCACATATACTCCTGTCCGGGACAGTAATAGGAATCCTTCTTTCCTCTGTTCTTTTCTGTAGGGAATACCTCTGAAAGTGTAGAGAGGTGCCGACTGGCACGCAGGAGCTCCTACCCCGGAGCTTTAGCAAGACGCTGCATTGCTCCTCTGGTTTTCTGTTTATTCGCCGAGTTTCTGTTTTTTTTGTGTGTGTTTTGTTCTGTGTTCTAAATGTTTTTTATTTGTTTGTTTTTGTGCGTTTTGTTGTGTGATTTCTGTGGTAAAAACTTAAGGATATTGGACGTGAAAATGGGTAATAAAGCATGTAAGCCTGTCACCCCTTTGGACTGTGTTTTAAAGAAATGGGATGCACTATACCCCCCTTTGTTAAGCAGGATGAGAGAAGCCCCTAGCTGGCTGTCTGGAGCACACCCACTGCAGAGGGCAAGGCCTGCTGGAGACCTAATAACTGAGTATCTCCTAGGTTAACAAGTGAAGCTCCTTTAAAACCCCTTGTCCCTCCAGATCAAGAGAGTCACAACTTTGGACAGAGTCCCCTGTTTTTATCCTTTGTTAGCAAAGCAGTAAACCTCCCTTTTACTTTTTCTCAAACCCTGTCCTTATATTAAATTGGTATTAATTGGCTTCAAGGTCCAGAATCGAAATTTAAGTTACAAATTTTGATACCCCCCCGACCCCGGAATTTTTGAGAGCTGACTACTGAAATGTTAGGAGATTCAGCGTGCTTGGGGTGGAACCAAACCAGAGGAGCTAATCCTGTTTAAGTAAAAGATGGGACTGAGGGACTCCAAGCAGCTGCCGAAGTCCTGTTGCTTCAGTAAATTCCCTCCTTCCTTCCCTGCACTGTAAGTATTATGCCACCTCTGTTTTCTTAAAAAAGAGAAAAAGAAAAAGGAGACACTAAATGCAGTAAAGTCACCATGGAGACCTTTGATATTACATTTCAGGTTGCCCCTCTGTGAAAACATCTGATGCCCTTGTGGGGACATCTATCATGCCACTGGTGTAGGAGATTTTTCTCTTATCTGCTGTTTTAAAGGCTTCTGTCCTGTCAGCCATAGTCTGGAGCTCCTTTCTGTCTGTCTTTTGTCTTTGTTTCTGGCCATTTAAGACATGTGCAATAATGTGTTGATATTATAAATTGTTTCTTGGGAATGATCTTAGCTGAATGTGTGTCTAAATGATGATGTTTTATTGTAACAATATGGTATCTGGATGGGTTTTTGTAGCATTGCTCAATCTTGCAGTTAAAAGTCGGGTTTAGGTAATTTTTTAGTTTATGATTTCAGATAATTCATGCCAGAGAACTTAAATACTTAAAATGGAAAACTAAAGAATTCTACTTCCAAGTTGGCAAGTAACTTCCCAATCATTTAGTCTTTTTTTTCACCAATTTTTAATTGGGTAGCCTGGGTAAATGTCACAGTGTGTCAGTGCATTAATTTGGACAAGGATAGTAAATCATAGTATGGAATCTGTTGACAAAACAAGATGTTAATGTATAAAATTTTGAATTGTATCTTAAAATTGTATCATAATTTTCAACATCCTCACCTGAAAATTATGGTTAAAGTGCCTTAGGCCTGAGGTGTCCGCTCAGAATAGCAGTTTTGTCCAGCTCCTTCCAGAACTCAGCCAGGACTTATGTTGAAATGTAAATGAAAGAAGCCTACAAGCTCAGTAGGAGACTGATCTGATGTCTAAGTGGGAAAAAAAAGGTAAATCGTATGGTATTTACTAATTACTGGCCAGTCATTTTTTCTAGGACTCTCATTTTTTTCCTTAGATTCTGTATTTTTTTTGAGCTCATTATTTTGATCCTAGAGAACTAGGTTAATATTTTTCTCATCAGTTCTATCTTTGACCAACAGTGGAGTTCTGAAACATTACAATGGAGATTTCACCTGTGAAAAGCTACAAGGCCTTACTATTATTATTTGTGCACACTTTTGTTATGTGTTGTATGTCCATATATCCATATGTTCGTATATCATATATATGATATACAAATTAACATATATAAGGAGCGATCATTAAAAAAAAGCACTCATAAAAACAAATTTTAAAAAGTGGATTCGAAGATCTTTAATTCACGTGAGTTAAATGGTTCACTTTAAATTTGGATAAACAAATAACAATAAATGTCTTTAAATTTAAGCTTACAAGTTTTTCTAGCTGCTCAAAAATCTAATAAAATATTAATGTCTATAAAATGTCTAATATGCCTTGGTTCTAGGACTTTTCCTTTAACAAAAAAAATGGTTTACACTGTTCAATACATTTCTCTAATATTTTGATAAATAAGTGAAGTAAATTTGATATGGGATTACTCATTCATGAGTACTTTTGTTAGATATCTGATTGATTTAGTAAGGTCTGTATAAGTTTGTTCTAAAGTTTGTATAAGATTGTAAAAATCAGTCATGTGATAAAGCGACACAAATTTCTGAAAACAAAAGTTTACCCATAACATTGTGTTTATTTTTATTTTTCTAGAGCAAGCAACCATAAAAATTAAACAACTGATTAAATAAGAACTGTTATTTTAGAGCACTGTACTGGAATTTCTTTAAAAGCTAAATTTGGTTAATGTAAAAACATCAATGTCATTGTGATGCTATTAATGTGCTCATATCTTCCAGGTATACAAGTCTGTAAGGTAGAAACTTTAAAAGAGCATTACATCAAGCTGGTGTTCTGAAGTTGTATGGTAAAAAAATATATATATATATTGGGGATTTATTTACTTGTTATCAATAAGATATGTAAAGTTTTAAGTTACTTTTTACATTGGGGAAAAATTTAAATATATTTTTAAGTTAATGAGCTCCTAATCTATGTAAAGGTTAAAAACTTTCAGCCTTTCTTTAATTCATGTTTTAAATGTGATATCATATGGTGTTAGCTAATGTTCATGTGACCTCAAACAATTTATGTAAACTGTGTAAGATGATATTTAAAAAAAAAAGATCAGCTTTAGAACTAAAAGACTTAAGATTTACATAGAGCCCTGCCTTACCTGAGATAAGGCTCTGTGTCTCATCTTACAACATGTGAGAATAACGACGAAAGCAGTAGGTCAGATGTTATTTAATTTAAAGTTACGTTCAGAAGTTTTTTTTTTTTTCTGTCAAGATTACTAGGATCTCAAAAAGGGGATATAATTTATAACTCAGCCAAAAATTCAAGGTAGCTATTACACGAACTAAGTATTTTTACTCTTGTTAATTTTATTTTGTAATTTCCTTATAAGTTAACTAAAGATTCCCTGTTAGTGTTTTACAAAAGAGTTGCTTTTGAACACAACATTGGTTAATTTAAGATAATAAGGCATCACCTACAAGACAGAAAAATACAGATCCCAAATAATAAAAAGATAAATAATTTTAAATTATAGACATTAAAGCACAGTACTCTTAATATAAGGCTGTTAAAATTTATTTGCTGGATGTTTAAGATTAGGATTTAAAATTTAATTTAAATGAAAAGGGACAATAAAACAAATTTTGGCTCTTGACCTCTGAGTCAGTTTGTATCCAGGGAACAGGAGACTTCTCTAAAGAACTTTGCAACTCTCAGCCACATAAACACCTGATCAGGAAGATTAATGAGGCCACTGGATAACAGAAAGCCAATCAGTGCATTTTCTACGAAGAAGAGAGTCATCAGAGAAGGGAGATATTCCTGATGCTTCTGAGAGAAGCCACATGGTCAAGCAAGTCCTGGAATCACCTAGCGCAAATGGCACTAGCAGAACTGAGAAGCTGCTCTCAAGTTTCCCCAGAAATGACTCCCATAAAATCTCAGCTGACTGTTAACAATAGATAGAAACAAAAGTCAGTTTTACTGCTTCATCTTAAACTCTTAGCAAAGACAGATAAACCCAAAATACAGCCATTCCTGGGCATTTTAAATAATAATAGTTATAATAATATTTTAAGGTATACACTTTATGGTAGCCTCCCAAAATAAGTAAGACTGGAGGCTACAAAGAAAGATTCTCAGAGAGGAATGCCTGATGAGAATAAAAAGAGACTATCAAGAGGAGCTACCAGAGGCAGAAGTTTTTTGTTTAAGGCCTACAGATATTCCTAACCTACACAGGTAGGCTTGGTGTTTGCTAGTATGATTATCCAGCCCTGACTAACAGAATTAAAGGTTTCTCTATTACACACAGAGGTCATACTAGTAAAAGGAATTTGCAAGATCAGATGACATTAAATTATTAAACTGTATCTTATGGGGTGGGACAACTGTGACACTAAAAGTTAAATATTAAGTTGAAAGTCCTGATAACTGGGGATATTGAAGACAGATGAGGGGACATCTATACAGTGACTTGTTTCAGCAGCTGCAACATTTATTCAGTACTCATGGTTTTTGTTTCTCTCATAGAAGAACCCATCCCCAGATGACTTTACAAACTGTTCTACCACAACCAGACTTCAAACCGAACTGACTTCTAAAAGGCAACTCATGTCCCTCATGCTGTGCCCCCTCATGTCACCCTCTCTCAGCTCAGAAGAAGCCAAAATGAGTGACGCCACTCTTCTTACAACAATGGAGCCAAAAATAAATAGACTTTCATTTTAAGTAATTAATTAAGTCAGGTAAAATCAGGGAGACTGGTTTTGTGTGAGTTCAAAAAATATGGAGACTGTTACGTGAGGTATTAAAATTCCCTCAGTGCTCTTCCCCTACCCTATCAAAGATTTGAAAGGGACACATTAGAAAAGGGGGGAATGATAGACCCAACCTGATCTTTTATTAAAATTGGGATCCATCTTGCCACAAAGCCATGAAAAGAAAATTTTGGCTTGACTATAAATTACACCAAATTCTGAACCTGCTTGCAATGCCTGCCCGTGGCCTTGAACTCACCCATGCCTGGCTCTTTGACCAGGAACAGCCCTCTATGAAACTTTATTGACACCTCATAAATACTGGCCTTCCCTGGCCAGACAATGACCCTCTCTGGGGCTCTAATGGTCTTCATAAATTCTGATGTTGGGGCCAGCAAATATATATATATAAAAACTACGATTAGTTTGATGCTTGTCAAAGTTCTGATATTTTAACCCCCCTGTAGTGTAAAATTCTGGGTTATAAACCTGGGCTGTAGGAAATTTGGGTGGCTGTCTTGTTCCCACTGTTTTGGGAGGGAGAGGCCACCTGGGCAGTGGAAAATATAAGCTTGCTTTAACTTGATTTTAATTGGAGTCAGTGGTCTTTTCTTGCATCCTTGTCTAATAGGTAAATGCTATCAAACAAGGAGCTCTGCCAGCCTGAAGACTTCCTTAGAAACTGCCTCTGACGATGGGCACTTGACATATATGTTGTTGTCAGGAGCTTTAGCTTTCTTTCTAATGAGACCATCAAAGCTGGATCTGCATCTATGTGACCTGGAGGGCATGGTTTCTTGTTTTTCAAAGGACATGAGGCAGCAGTGCTGAATTAACTCTTTGTAGGTAAACTGTCGCCACTGAAGGCTAAGTGACTCCCCGTGTGGACTGTGAAGCAATTTGGTCATCCTCCACTTTTCGTGGTGTTTCTTGCTGCTGCACTGGGAATTTGTTATTTGCTTCACAAAATACAAGGAATTCAGCTGGGACACAGTGCTGGAGGGAGTTCTTTCACATGAGATGGGTCAGGGTCTGCAGGAGAATGCATCAACCAGGCTTCTATCCCACATAGCTTGTCCCCTTGACCATTGCACCTGATTCTGAACATTGTCCTGAAACATCTCCATATAACAAGATGCCTTATATGGAGAGTTATCAGACATATAAGTGATTCCTGGCTGCACAATGTCAGCCACAAGCCATTTGGAAGTCAATGGCAGATACACATGGCCCGACCACAGATGTTTTATCACACACCTGCACACCACAGCTCTGGGCCCACTACTCAGCAGGCTCCAACATACTGGTATCTCTGTTCTACATCATTTTCATGAAACCTAGTCAATCAAGGCACTGTCTGGTACACACTTCATCAGCAAGAGGACATTGAAAGGTTCTCCAGTGCCACCTGGTCATGAAAATTTCAAAAATTTCATGGTATTTATCTAGCCATTTTTCAAGGATGAAGTTGGAGAAATTGTGGGTTTCAATTCAATCAGGAACCATTAATGTTTGAGGAAGCACATTTCAAGGAAATTCTGGAGAATTCTCAGAGGCAAGGCTTCCCAAAGAGTGGCCAAAAAGACACATGAAGCCAGGCCCATTGAGGTCTACAATGTGAGGCCCATGTGTGTTTTGACTGTCAACGATGGCTGCCAAGTCTTTCAGTATAAAATAATGTGATGCCCTGGCAGAGATTGACAATGCTCTGTGGAAAGCCACCCTGGGCATTGATCTCAGTTTCCAAAGGCAACTCTCATGCGTGGTCTCCTAAAATCCCAACACAATTCATGGCAATACTTCTCTGAGGTCAGTTCCTGAACTCAATCTGTAAGGGGAATCACACCAGAGTTCAAGCCCAGGTGGACCTAGGCATCTCTTCCAACCACCAAACAAATGACCACAATTAAAACCAAAACACTCCCAAATGGCCCTCATCTTCTTCCACATAGACACTCTTCATAACCTCTGGCTGGAGGTTTCCATGAGGGGCACAGCCCAAGACAGTTTTCCAAATGAACTCCCTTGCCCCTCATTTGCCTAAAGTCAGGGTGGCCTGGACTCCCTTCCTGTGAACCAATAGTGATCAAATAGTCCTGCTCTTAATACTGCTCTGCTTCTCTAATTTGAGGCCTACTGACTGTCTGGTATATATTCTTTATGTGAATTGGTGTCATGAGAAAACACAAGCCCTTATGTGCTAGCCTCTGTAGGGCTTTGAAGAACTGATTTGACACAAAGGATCCCTATTCTCACGTGATGGAGGTCAGGAAGCTTACAGAGGAAGGCGAGAGACTTCATCCACAATGACTGCTCTTTTGGCCATTTTCGTTTTGCATGCACACTTGGAAACTTTCTTTAGATCCATCAGGTGCTGAGAATCTAAGCCGCTGCCTCACACAGGGCAAAGAGGATGATTCAGCCACATCTCTTTCCAAAGCAATTAAGCAAAGAGCCACAGGTGATGCCCATTCATTTCCATTTGAAAACTCTTTTTTTCTGGCTTCACAAAGGGGTTTCCTGAGGCAAAGATCTTCCTGACATTTAGGAAAACAGAACAATAGGTAAGCAAAAGGCCCAGTGCAGTGTTTTTCCACTGAGACTTTAATGGTCACACTGATATGTGAGTTTTCTGAGATGCTTCTATTCTCTTCAGCTATCCAGTACATGGCCATGTCACAGAGCTTGGAGGTGGTACATATCTTGGAAACCAAACCATGAGGCTATTCTGGAGAGTGGCCAGTATTCAGGAAGAAAACAAGAACTTAGGAAGATAGTAGGTGTTGCCCATCCATAAGGCAAGCCTCTCTCCATTCTTAAATTGTGCAGTATGAATGTTGGGAAGCTTTCTACTAGACAGGACACAACCATTGATGCATTCGCTTTTCAAATGTCTACAACCACAGATACAGTGGAATGCACAGACATAGAAACACTCGCGTTGTCAAACGACTTTCTAGAAACATTCCAGTCCAAACAAACAAACAGTCTTTCCTACCTATTCTCAGAAAAGAGACAAAACCACAAACTCACACCAACACCCACAACGGCACCTCCTTCCCCCAAGTATGTTGGTGAATATATTGAGTGTCCTCTGACTGGTGGTCCATACTATGTTCCCCCAAAATGGCCTGTTCTGTCTCAGATCTGGTCTCCTTCGCCAACTCTGTGAAGTTGTCAGGAGCCATGGTTGAGCCACTACCTGCTTTCTCAGAAAAGGCTCCTCTTCAGAGGTCTCCTGACATTTGGCCATTATCACTTCAGTAGGTACCAACAAAGACTGACTCTGTCCTTGGTAAATCCAAACAATTGAGACCACTGGGACTGGGACTGGGACTTACTCTGGGTGCCTGGCTTCCTGGATCCCAAGTTCAGAGTGTTCCATCACCAAGGAAGTGTGTACTGATATTTGCTTCTAAGGGTCCCAGGAGATGGAGACTGCCCCTACTTTCTGTGACAGTTTCACAAGTTAGAATGGTATATCAACAATAGGCACCCGGGAACAGCTCTTCTCACAGGCCTGGTTTGGTCCATCTTCTCTATATTAAGAAGAGAAAGGCTGATTCAGATACATCTCTTCATCCTGACCCGGTTGTTTAACATTGAAAATGACTTTTGCTCTCTCAGGTCCTTCATAGCTGCCTTCTTCTCCATGTATCATTTCTGCATGGACCTTTGAGGTTCTCATCAGGTGGAAGATACCCTACAATCCAGTATTGGAAGACCAACTCTCTCCCTGATCTTCTGTAAAGTTAGATTGAGGGAACAGTGTATGGTTAGGGTTAACAACATGTTCAATTGGGTTAGGAATAATTCTGCAGGATGAATAATGGTTATGGGAACATGCGATATTTACAAAATATACAGTTGAAATATAGGTATGAAAACAGAAATCTAGGTGAGATTTGATGCCCAGAAGGGCATTGGGCCCTTGATTGGGATACTTAGCTTTGAATTAATTTCTGCACAGATGTCTCAGATAAATCAATATACAATGGTATAGGATATTGTACCTTGGATGATTGAATGTCGAAGAGAACATGCAGTCAAAAAGGGATAGTCGGTAGGATTAGAAAGATAGACGGTAGTTTTAGAAAGATGAGTGAGTATAGGATTTGGACAAAATGGTCTTTAGCAATAGGGTTTCATGTAGAGAGTGAATGTAAATGTCAGCACATGTTAAGAGGCAGTCACAATGATGAACTGGGGAAAATATATATCAATAGAGACATTAGGAAATCAGGCAAAGTATAAGGTGAGTAATAGGATTAGACATTTTCAACAGGTTTGAGGTTGAATATATAATCTTAGGAAGAAACAAATATGTAGTCACCAATAGGATCCACATTTGAGAGCAATAGGCAAACTGGACATGGATGATTTTAGTAATCCATGTTTAATTTCCATTTAGGCTTTAGTACAATCATAAGTGTGACATTTGCTTTTTGTTTCCAGAATATTACTGTGATAAAATGTATATGTAGATCAGGTGACATGAGTATTTCTTTCACCATTTCTAGGAACAGTATTTTGAAGACGTGTAAATTAGTATTTTGAATACAAATAGGTGTACACTGTGTCTATGAATATAGAAATAATGCATGAATAGACCATACTGTGAATAAATAATATAACTGGTTCCAACTTAAATAATGGTTCAAATTGATATCTGAAAATATACAGGAAACCTTATATTGATATATATCCATTTATTCAAACCAGTTATACATCTAATGGTAATATTAGGGTTATGGTTTATCATGAAGAATGTGTGAGTTTTGCTTCAAAAGTAATTGTGGAAATCGAAAATAATGTGTTTGGAAAGAAGTCTCATGAAAAGACCAGTCATGTAACCTGGAGGAATACATGTGTTCTGAAGCAGGAAGTGATTGAAAGTGAAACAAAAGCCTTTAAATTTGTGAACTTGTGGATGAAATATATATCTTATGATGTGCATAAACTGAGGAAATAGTAATGTACAAGTGTTGAAAAAAAATGAACGTCAAAATACACATCATGTCCTATAGAAATCTACTTGCATTTATATTAACCTGGGTCAATTAGTGTAAAAATATTAGGATATGTATGCACAATTCACTTAACTTAGTTTTCAGTACTAGGAAACAAATACGTATTTCAGGAGGATGAATATGTCTTAGAATAATCTTATGAAAAGTTGATTATAAATACGCACTTAAATATTAATGAATTTAGGGAGTACATAATAAGATACATTTATTTCATATTTTGAAAACTCTGGAGAGTGTATATATATATATATATATATATATATATATATATTAAAATACACACACAGAAATTAAAAAGTATTAATATACAAGCCAAATGAAATTCACCATGAAATATATATCATCCACAGATCTAAAAATATTCATTTTACTGAACATGAATTTATGTATAATGTTGTTCAGCTAGGATACTCACTCATAGGTTGAATTTTCCGTTTCAACAGTGTTTAACAGGAGTGATCTCTTCTCACAATTTGTATCTGCCAAGTGAGCCACCTCACAAGAATGTACGTGTGGTACCAGGTAGGATTCTATATGTGCATATAAAAATATATGTGCTGAATAGGCTACAGAGAAATGGAGACATGAATTCACATATTTGTTAACTTTAAAAACACATGGAGAAGTGTTTCAACAAAAAAATGACTAGATTTAAAACTCCTACCATATATAATGCAAAAGGAACTTCCAAATGTTAACCTTGCATCCTCTGAACTACTTGTATTTCAATTTGGTTTGGTCTATTTTTATCCATCATAATAGGATTTGTAGTCAGAGTCTAGTAGGGAGTGGGTTACTATGAGGGATTCAGTATTTTGAATGAATAATTGGAAAATGAATCCAATGTGTATGCAAATATGTGCTACAAAAAAATCTTCCCACTCTCATCCAGAACAATGCCTTGACATTACCTTAGCCCCAAGTAAGATACAATTAGAGGAGAAGAGTTAGAAAATCTAAGAATAAATATCTGGAATGGAAAATGCTCTGGAGTTCACAACACTGGAGGTGGTAGAGGAGTTTCCAAAAGTAATGGAGACTGTAAAAACTCCACAAACATGGAAGTGTGCAGGCCTCAAGACATCTGGGAAACTGTCTTTGAGGTTGTACACTTGAAATATATGTTGTTTTCAGGAGCTTTAGCTTCCTTTTTAGTGAGACCATCAAAGCTGTGTATGCATCTGTTACATGGAGGACATGGTTTCTTATTTTCCAATGAACATGAGGTAGCAGTGCTGAATTCTCTCTTTGTGGGTTTACTGTGGCCACTGGGGTCTAAGAATCTTTCCGTGTAGACTGTGAAGCCATTTGGTCATTCTCCAATTTTGTTGTGTTTCTTGTTGCTGCACTGGGAGTTTGGTATTTGCTTCACAAAATACAAGGAGTTCCACTGGGACACAGTGCTGGAGGGAGTTCTGTCACGTGTGGTGTGTAAGGGTCTGCAGGAGAATGCACCAACCAGGCTTCTACGCCACATTGCTTGCCCCCTTGACCATAGCAACTTGATTCTGAACATTGCCCTGAAAACTCTCCATCTAACAAGATGGATTAATATACAAAGGTATGCTGGCTGCACCATGTCAGTCACAAGCCTTTGGAAGCCAAAGTAAGATCCACATGACCCCACCACAGATATTTTATCACACAACTGCACACCACAGCTCTGGGCCCACTACTCAACAGGCTCCACCATACTGGCAGCTCTGTTCTACACCATTTTCATGAAACCCAGTCAAGGAAGGCACTGTCTGGTACACTCTTGATCAGCAACAGGACATCCAAAGGTTCTCCAGTGCCACCTGGTCGTGGAAATTTCAAAAATTTTATGGTATTTATCTAGACATTTTTCAAGGATGAAGTTGGAGAAACTGTGGGTTTCAATTCATTCAGGAACCATTAAATTTTTAGGAAGCACATTTCAAGGAAAACTCTGGAGAATTTTCAGAGGCAAGTCTTCCCAAAGAGTGGCCAAAAGGCCACATGAAGCCAGGCCCATTGAGGTCTACAATGTGAGGTCCATGTGTGTTTTGACTCTCAACAATGGCTGCCAAGTCTTTCAGAATAAAATCATGTGATGTCCTGGCTGAGATTGACAGTGCTTGGTGAATAGCCACCCCAGGCTTAGATCTCAGTTTCCAATGGTGACTCTCATGCATGGCCGCCTAAAATCCCAACACAATTAATGGCAATACTTCTCTGAGGTCAGTTCCAGGAATCAGTCTTTAAGGGGAATCGCACCAGAATTCCAGCCCAGGTGGACCCAGGATTCTCTTCTAACCACCAACAATTGACCACAATTAAAACCAAAAAACTCCCACATGGCCCTCATCTTCTTCAACATAGACACTCTGAATAACCTCTAGCTAGAGGTTTCCATGACGGGCGCAGCCCAAGACAGTGTCCAAAATAAGCTCCCTTGCCCCTCATTTGCCTAAAGTCAGAGTGGACTAGACACCATTCCTGTGAACCAAGAGTGATCAAATAGCCCTTCTTTAATACTGCTCTGCTTCTCCAGTTTGAGGCCAATTGACTGGTATAGATTCTTTATGTGAATTGGTGTCCTGACAAAACCCAAGCACCTATTGGCTAGCCTCTGCAGAGCTTTGAAGAACTGGTTTGACCCAACGGATCCCTATTCTCACTTGATGGAGGTCAGGAAGCTTACAGAGGAAGGCGAGAGACTTCATCCACAATGACTGCTCTTTTGGCCATTTTGGTTTTGGATGCACACTTGGAAACTTTCTTTAGATCCATCAGGTGCTGAGAATCTAAGCCACTGCCTCACAGAGGGCAAAGAGGCTGATTCAGCCACATCCATTTCCAAAGCAATTAAGCAAAGAGCCACAGGTGACGCCCATCATTTTCCATTTGAAAACTGATTTCTTCAGGTTTCACACAGGGGTGGCCTGAGGCAAACACGTTCCTGACATTCAGGACAACAGAACAATAGGTAAGCAAAAGTCCAAAGTAGTATTTCTCCACTGAGACTTTACTGGTCGCACTGATATCTGAGTTTTCTGAGATGCTCTCATTCCCTTCAGCTATCCAGTACATGATCATGTCACAGAGCTTGGAGGTGGTACATATCTTGGAAATAATACCATGAGGCTATTCTGGAGAGTGGCCAGTATTCAAGAAGAAAAGAGGAACTTAAGAAGATAATAGGTGTTGCCCATCCATAAGGCAAGCAGCTCTTTATTCTTTAATTTGGCAAGATGAATGCTGGGAAGCTTTCTACTAGACAGGACACAACCATTGATGAATTCTCTTTTCAAATGTCTACAAAAACGGATTCAGTGGGATACACAGACATAGAAACACTCGCGTTGTCAAACGACTTTCTAGAAACATTCCAGTCTAAACAAACAAACCGCCTTTCCTACCTATTCTCAGAACATGAGACAAAACCACAAACTCACACAGACACCCACAACGGAATCTCCTTCCCCCAAGTATGTCTGTGAGTATCCTGAGTGTCCTCTGACTGGTGGGCCATACTATGTTCCACCAAAATGGCCTGTCCTATCTCAGACCTGGACTTCTTTGCCAACTCTGTGAAGTTGTCAGGAGCCATGGTTGAGCCACTACCTGCTTTCTCAGAAAAGGCCCCTCTTCAGAGCTCTCCTGGCATTTGGCCATTCTCACTTCAGTAGGTACTAAGAAAGACTGACTCTGTCCTTGGTAAATCCAAACAAATGAGACCACTGGGACTGGGACTGGGACTGGCTCTGGGTGCCTGGCTTCCTGGATCCCGAGTTCAGAGAGTTCCATCACCAAGGAAGTGTGATAGGTCACTTCCTTCACGAACTGAATGAGGTCACTGGGTTGGCAACCACTTTTTCCTAACAGTTGCTTCCAAGGGTCCCATGAGATGGAGGCTGCCCATACTTCCTGTGACACTTTCACAAGATAGAATGGTATATCAACCATAGGCACCCGGGAACAGCTCTCCACACAGGCCTGGTTTGGTCGATTTAATCTACATTAAGAAGAGAGAGGCTTTCAGACACATCCCTTCATTTTGACCAGGTTGTTTTACATGGAAGTTGACTTTTGCTCTCTCAGGTCTTTCATAGGTGTCTACATCTTCTTCAGGGATCATTTCTGCACGGAACTTTGAGGTTCTCAGCAGGAGGAAGATCCCCTACATTCCTGTATTGTAAGACCAACAATATCCTTGTTCTTCTGTTAAGTTATATTGAGGAAATATTGCATGGTTAAGGGTAATAACAGGTTCGATTTGGTTTAGGAATCATTCTGCAGGATGAATTATGGTATTGGGAACCTGCGATATTTACAAGAATATACTGGTGAAATATAAGTATGAAAACAGAAATCTAGGTAATATTTGAAGTCCAGAAGGGCATTGGGTGGCCTGAACACCCTTCCTTTGAATCAGGAGTGATCAAATAGCCCTGCCGCTAATACTGCACTGCTTCTCCAATTTGAGGCTTACTGACTGTCAGGTATAGATTCTTTATGTGATTTGGAGACATGAGAAAACCCAAGCACCTATTGTCTCATGCCACAGCAAATGGTTTATTGGGGGTCCAGCATGCTGGGGCTCAAAGCTCACTTCAGAGGAGGAAAGAACAAAGAGCCCCGAGAACAACTTGAGAAGAGATTATATACAATCTTTAGAGAGTGCAGGGACTTTATATACATCATAGCCTCCTTTAGCAAATATCATATACTGTGGGAAAATCAAATAACAACTCTAAAACATGATTAGCACATTCATTGGCGGGAACAGTTCGGGCAGGGGGTGATTGGTCAGCCCTGAGAAGGGGTATACATTTAAACTGATTGGTTGAAGCCCTGAGATGTATACGTGCTGAGATGCACGGTTTCTGGGAAGGGGTTGTTAAGTAACTAGGTGGTCAGGAAAGATTTCAACACATCTAATGGGCAGTTCCGGGAATTGTCTTCACTGACACAGGAATTTAAGGTTCTGAGCACAGCTTGTAAACTTTACAAAACCTGGTTCTTTACGTTTCAATTTTAATTTCTTTAATTCTTTCATTTCTCCTTTTAAAAGTAATGAATCATAATTTTTGTGGGGTCTCACATTCTATTTCTGCCAGTGAAGTGTATTTCTGTCTGATTACCATGAGTTTTACCTGCCCAATCTGAGCCTGGAGAAAGAAAACTATGAGGTTAAGCAAACAAGGTCCCACAGTTATCAACACCATAAGCATGATCAGGGGTCCAGCTAAGGCTGATAGGAGTGTAGTTAACCAGGGGGACAAGGTAAACCATGACTCAAACCACACTTGTTGAATCTCCCTTTCTCTCTGGTGCTCTTCAAGGCATTTTCTCAATTTACTCATGGATTATTTTACAACTCCAGTATGGTCAGCATAAAAACAGCATTTTTCTCTCAGTACAGCACAGAGGCCCCCCTCCCTTATTAAATGGAGGTCTAATCCTCACCTGTTCTGTAAAGCAACTTTAGAGAGAGAGGTTAAGGATTCCTGCAAAACTGTGATGGAGGTCTCTAACGTCTTCAAGTCTTGATTTATTGCTGTTTCTAATTAGTCCATTTGTTGTGACCCATGGATCATATCAGCTGTTCCTGTACCCACTCCTGCAGCAGCTCCTAGCCCCAATAGGATGGCTAGAGTAAGGGACACTGGCTCCCGGCAAAATCGGGCTGTTTGTCCACCTAGTAGACCTTCAAAGGATTCTGGATCATGATAGAGCACCCTGGGGGGTATCTCCACCATTACACAATAATGTACAGAGCTGTCAAATACCTGGGCTGAAATGCAAGGAGTTCTGACTGTGTGGAGTTCAGTACCATAAAGGTTCCTTTAATTAGTTCCCAGGGGGAGGAGTCAGCTGTACTCTGGACTGGGGAAGTAGGCAAAGACGGAAACTGCGAATTATGAGATGGTAGAGGGGTTTTGGTAGATCTAGGCATGGGAGGTTTAGGAGGCTTAATTCCAGACTTGAATGGATTGGGCCCTATTGCTGTGGGATTTTCTTCCTTTTTAAGCCGAATGGTGAACCAGAGACCAAAGTCATAGCCAGGGCCATTAATATAGAATCGCATTCCCCAAGTATTTCCCATAGGCCATGTTGTTCTGAGGTAGCCCCTTCCTTTGGAAGTGAAAGTTATATTGAGGGGGTAACATAGACTATTTTTTCCACAGCAAGTTTTTGACACCACTTGGATAGCGGCACATTTATTGGGATCAATCCAGATGTCATTTCATCCTACCGAATCATACTGTCTGGGGAGTTTGGGTTTCACAATGTAGCTCCCGTGTGTTCACAACCCCAAGATCTACAATAAAAGTCACTGGGTCCTCCACAGGTTTGGGCCTGTTTGCGATTTCAGAAATCAGCTGGGCACACTTAATAAACAAGACTGGCTAGTTTACACCTGAGCTGGGGAGATGACATCAATAATTCATGGGGTAAGTTGGTTTGGGCTTTAGTGGGATCTGTGTGGGGTCCACTATGTCAGGGAGATCCCAGTCAGAGAGGCCTATGGCAAGCTGACAAATGTCCGGGTGGAGAGATGGCCACCAAGTCCATAAGGGGGCTGTATGTGAAATAGACCACACTACTTGCCCAGTAGGATTTATAACTTGCCATTGTTGCTGAACAGGCTGATGGGGATTAGGACTGCTGGTGGTCAGGGGAAGAATCCATAGCCCTACCCACACCACAGACATGCAACTTGAGAGTGTTACCAGTCTGTTCCAGTTTCCAGCCAGAGTATGGACAGGGCACAGGATTGAGATGGGAGGCATGGATCCAGGAAGTGATCCCATCCACTTTCACCACTGTAGGTGTTATAAGCAGCACCTGGTATGGTCCTTTCCAGCAGGGTTCCAGGGATGACACCCGATACTGTCTCATGTAGACGAAGTCTCCCACTTGATATCGATGTGGAGTTCCCTCATCTCCAGGATGATAAGCAGTGGCCAACTGTTTCCACAGGTATCGCTGGGTGCTGGGTTTGTTCAAGGGCTTTAAGTCTGTCTAGCAAGGGTGTGTGAAAGGAATCATTAATCTCAGAGTTGGGGTTAGGTCCCTTAATGGAGGAGGGGCACCGTAGAGAATTTCATAAGGGGTGAGGTTACACAAAGGGGCAGAGGGGTATTTCTTGCACGAAGAAGTACATGAGGTAGGAGCATAGTCCAATTTTTTATGCCGGTCTCCAAGATTAATTTCGTTAAGTCTCTTTGATGGTTCTATTCATCGTTTCTACCTGTCCTGAGCTCTGGGGTCTATAAGCACAATATAACTTCCAAGTAATCCCCAGGGTCCTGGAAAATCCCTGACTTACCTGGGCCACAGATGCTGGTCCGTTATCAGACCCTATTACCTTAGGCAGGCCGAACCTTGGAAAACTGTCTTCTAGGATCTTTTTGACCACCATCTGAGCTGTTTCTTTCTTCATGGGGAAGGCTTCGACCCATCCTGAAAAAGTATCTACAAAGACTAGGAGATATTTAAGTCCATACCTTGCTGGCTTAATTTCAGAAAAGTCCACTTCCCAGAATTGTCCTGGTCTGGTTCCTCGTATGCGCTTCCCTGCAGGAATCTTGGATGGGAAAGTATTAACTAATTGGAAGACTTGAAAAGCTCTAGTCACCTGCTCAGCTATTTTTTCCTCTTTGAGTCAGTCAATAATAAGTCCTTTCTTCGGTCCTTTAAGAGTGCCTATAACTTCTTTGAGCCTAAGTGGTTTAGCTGGTGTACGTCTTTGACATAAAGGTGGGCTTTTTGAAATTGTAAACTTGGCTCTGTAGGGTCCCAGATTTCTGTATCTGTCTCCTCAGATGATAAGTTGCCTGAATGTTCCGGGGCAGCCAAGTCTCCTGATTTTTGTTCCCCCCCGGTGTGGAAAAAGTTAACAGAGTCACTCTGTTTAGGGCTGCCAATTAAGCTTCCTCATCTGCCCTTCTGTTTCCAACTGCCACAGGGTTGTTTCTCTTCTGGTGCCCGGGACAGTCCACTATAGCTAGTTCCTTATGGCCCTGCACTGCTGAGCCAAGGTGGAGGATCTCATCTTTATTTTTTATTTTTTTCCCGGCAGAGGTTAATAGCCCGCATTGTTGGTAAATAGTCCCGAGCATATGAACAGTGGCAAATGCATAGTGGCTATCAGTTTATATGGTGGCCCTTTTCCCTGTTGCTAGTTCCAATGCTTTCATAAGGGCAATCAGTTCTGCTTTTTGGACTGATGTCCCTTCTGGGAGACCAGAGTATCAGATGAAATCAGTTTTGCTAACTGCTGCTGCTCCAGCCCGCCGCTTACCATCTTGGAGGAAGCTGCTGCCATCCGTAAACCATACGACTTCAGGGCGAGGCAGTGGCTGATCCTTCAAGTCTTGTTGTATACTGGTTTCCTTGCCAGTATGTGTTGACACTCATGAGTGACGGGTCCTGATGATTCTTCTGGCAGCAGTGTAGGTGGGTTGAGTGGAGCAGGGGGTCCCAGCGTTATTCTGTCTTTGTCAAGCAAGAGGCTCTGGTAGTGGTTTATTCTGGAGTTTGATTGCCACCTCTCTGGAGGCTAACAGATGATGCTCTCCAGGGCATGGGGGGCTATAATGGTTAGCTTCTGTCCCAACGTTAATTAATGAGCATCTTTTATTAGAAAGGCTGCCGCTGCTATAGCACTTAAGCAATGGGGCCACCCGCTAGCCAATGGGTCCAGTTTTTTGGATAAATACGCTACTGGCTTTTTCCAAGGTCCCAAAGACTGAGTGAGCACTCCCCGTGCTATTCCTTTCTTTTCCTCGATATAGAGAGTGAAGGGTTTTCTACATCTGGGAGTGCTAAGGCCGGAGCAGATAGCAGCACCTTTTTTTGACATTATCAAAAGCTTGTTGGTGCTCAGGGGTCCATTGGAAGTGGGCATCCCCCTTTATCAGCGGGTATAAAGGGGCAGCCAGAGATGCGAACCCAGGAATCCATAACCTGCATAAGCTGGCAGTCCCAAGAAACTCTCTGAGTTTTCTCTTATTAGATGGGGGCAGTATCTGCAAAACGGTTTTTTTTCTGGGCTCAGGGAGCCATCGTTTGCAACCCCTAAGAGAATAACCCAGGAAGATTACTTCTTGCTGACAAGTTTGGGCCTTTTGGCAGAAGCCATATATCCAAGCCGAGCAAGCTCGAATAATAGTGCTTGGGTCCCAGACTCATAGGTCTCCTTGGTGTTGGCTGCCAGTAGAAGATCATCCACTATTGGAGTAGGGTGACTTCGGGGTGTGCAGTTTTGAAGTCATTGATGTCTCTGTGGAGGGCTTCATCAAAGAGAATGGGGGATTTTTTGAACCCCTGTGGGAGTCTAGTCCAGGTTAGTTGGCCAGATGTTCCAGGTTCTGGGTCTATCCACTCTAAAGCTAACAGCAACTGACAGTCCTTATGTAGAGGCGAGCAGAAGTAAGCATCTTTTAAGTCCAGCACAGTGTACCATTTCTGCTCCGGATTCAGAGTGCTAAGCAAATTATATGGATTGGGTACTGTGGGGTGAATGTCCTGCACTCTGTTGTTTAATCTCTCTTAGGTCTTGAACAGGACGGTAGTCCCCAGTTCCTGGCTTTCTTACTGGTACCGGGGGGTGTTCCAGGCTGATTGACAGGGCCTTAGGACCCCAAGACCCAGGTATTTATGAATATGGGGCCTTATCCCATCCTTAGCTTCTTTGCTTAGAGGATATTGTTTAACACTAATTGGAGACGCAGAGGGTTTTAATTCTACTACTATTGGAGGTTGTTGATGGCTAGACCTAACCCAGCAGTTTCTGCCCAGGCATTAGGATAATCTTTTATCCATTTCTGGGGTAGTTTGCCTGTTTGATCAGTCCTAGGGGGCGCGAAGAGTTGATGTTCATCTTCTACAGACATAGTCAAAGATGTTACTATGGGAGTTAATACTGCAGGCTTTAGAACCCCCACTTGGGGACCATTAGGGTTAAAGGTTATTCTAGTCCAGAGTTTGGTAAGCATATTCCTGCCCATCAATGGGGCCGGGCATTCTGGGATTACTAGGAAAGAGTGGTGGACTTTTTCCTTTCCGAGGTCCATATTCATCTTAGTTGTCCAAGCCTGATATCTACTGCCATTAGCCCCTTGAACTAGGGACGATTTAATTGATAGGGGGGCCAGTGAAGTCTTAAGGGCTGAGTATACTGCTCCTGTAATCACTTCAAAGTTCACTGTGTTCCCCTCAACTTCAAATTTTACTCTGAGCTGGGGGAGGGGATCTGAGCCCCGAATTTCCTAGTCCTCTTCTAGAGTCAGCACGGCGGGCTGGCGTGGCTGCTTCTTTTGGGGGCACTCTTTGGCCCAGTGTTCTTTTTTATTACAGTGGGCACATTGATTTGAGGCCAACGGCAGCCTTTGGCGTGGGCCCAGGTATGCCTTTATGTATCCCTGCTTTTTAACTTCTGGCCTATTTGCTGCTGTGACCAGAACCTTAGGCAATGCTTTACTCTGCCATTTGCTTCTTTCCTCCTTCTTTTGTTCCCTTTCCTTCTCTCTCCTCTATTCCCTTTCCTCCTCAGTTTCTCTCTTATAATATACTTTCTCAGCTTCTCTGACTAAATCTCTTAAGGTCATATCTTATAATCCATCTAGACGTTGTAACTTTCTCTTAATATCTAGGGCAGTCTGCTGGATAAAGGCCATTGCAACAGATGGCTTTTGGTCTTCTGCCTGAGGATCAAAAGGAATATATTTCCTATACGCTTCCATAATTCTATCCAGAAACATAGAAGGAGACTCATTAGGCCCTTGGATAATCTCTCTTACCTTGGCCAAATTAGTCAGCCCTCTGGCGGCCGCTCAGAGACCCACTATTAGAGAACGGCGATAAGTGGACAGATGCTACCTACATTCAAAGGTGTTGGGGTCCCAGTTGGGTCGGTTCATGGGCCCGTAGGGACAGAGAGGGAGCATCACTGGGGCTTCCGAGTTTTATATTATTTATCTCCTGCGGGTTCCTTTAGGTGGCCCAGCTTCCTTCAGGGGAGCAGGGTCTGCTGCTGCTCCGGGGAAGTCCCCTGGAGGGCTTGGGTCTGGCCCAATTGCCTCTAGCGGCGGAGAGGCTGAGTCAGCGGCGGGAGGATCATCTGGAACATGTTGTGGGTTGGGGAGCGAGGGTAGAGGACAAGGAGAGAGAGGAGTGTCCAGTCTTCTGACTCAGAATGGAGGGAAGAGGGGGAGGAGCAGAATGTTGGAATGATAAGATCGTGGGGGAAGGGGTATATGGCTGTTAATCTAGGTGGCCAAGTGGCCCCGGTGAAAGACAATATCTCTGACTTTTCGGATTAGAGGGAAGTGGAAGGATTCTTCTCGGGGCCATCCGACTCCTAGGATGGGCCATTCTGAAGCACAGAGAGTCTGCCAGATCCGGCATTTTACTGAAAAAGAAAGATTCTTGGTACTTGAGCGAACATCAGTCCAATGATCAAGGTTAAGGGACAGAGGCATGGAAGTGCTTTGTCCCATAATGTCCCATAATGGGAGTTACTCAAACAGGGACAGTGAATACACAAACGTGACACAGACAAAGACAAAGAGTAAACGTTTAACATGAGTCCAAGAAAAAGATTAGAACTGAGTAACTGGCCAAACCTGATGGGTTAGACAATAAAGACAGACAGTAAACTCAACATGAGTTCCTGACAATGAACAAAACTGAGTAGCCAGCAAAACCTGATGGGCTGGAAAACCGAATCCTGAAGCAAAAAATTACCGAGTTGAGGAATCTACTAATCCTCAATTTCCCGAGTCCTCTGGAGTTTCCCCCAGGGACGTGGCCTGTGACTCTGTGACACATCTGTCAGCCACCATCGCAGAGAGCTAATGTTCTTCACCGACAGCCATTTTGCCAAGCCCTAACCTGAAACCTGAAACCAGAAAGAGGCACCTTAATTACTCTGAAAGGAGTCCATTGGGGTCTTTTGTTCGTCACTGCTGGATTTCTCAGCTAGGGCCTCCAGATGAAAAGGTGGGCCGAACTTCGGAGGAAAAGACCACCAAGAGAATTTCTCATGAAACAGCAAAGGGTTTATTGGGGGTCCAGCATGCTGGGGCTCAGAGCTCACTTCAGAGGAGCAAAAAACAAAGAGCCCCAAGAACAGCATGAGCAGATTTTATATACATTCTTTAGAGAGGGCAGGGACTTAACATACATCCTAGCTTCCTTTAGCAAATCACCGTATACTGTGGGAAAATCAAATAACAACTCTAAAACATGATTTGCACATTCATTGGTGGGAACAGTTCAGGCAGGGGGTGATTGGTCAGCCCTGAGAAGGGGTATACATTTAAACTGATTGGTTGAAGCCCTGAGATGTATATGTGCTTAGCTGCACGGTTTTTGGGAAGAGGTTGTTAAGTAACTAGGTGGTCAGGGAAGATTTCAACACACATCTAATGGGTAGTTCCGGGAATTGTCTTAACTGCCACAGGAATTTCAGGTTCTGCGTGCAGCCTGGAAACTTTACAGATCCTGTTTCTTTACGTTTCAATTTCAATTTCTTTTATTCTTTCAGAACCTTACAAAGGAAGGCGAGAGACTTCATCAACAATGACTGCAATTTTGGCCATTTTGGTTTTGGAAGCAGACATGGGATCATTTTTAGATCCATACGGTGCTGGTAATCAAAGCCACAGCCTCACACAGGGCCAAGAGGCTGATTAAGACACATCCCTTTCCAAAGCAATTACTTCTCTGAGGTCAGTCACTGAACTCAGTCTCTGAGGGGAATCACAAAAGAGTTCAAGCCCAGGTGGACCCAGTCATCTCTTCCAAACTCCACACAAATGACCACAATTAAAACCAAAACACTCCACCAAGGCCCTCATCTTCTTCCATATATACATTCATCATAACCTCTGGCTGGATGTTTCCATGAATGGCACAGCCAAAGAGAGTTTCCAAAATAAGGTCTCTTTCCCTTCATTTGCCTAACCTCAGGGTAGCCTGGACACCATTTCTGTGAACCAGGATTGATCACATAGGTCTGCCATTAATACTGCTCTGCTTCTCCAATTTGAGGCCTACTGACTGTCAGGTATAGTTTCTTCATGTGATTTGGAGTCATGAGAAAACCCAATCATCTCTACAGGGCATGAAAGAACTCATTTGTCCCAAAGGATCCCTATTCTCACTTGATGGAGGTCAGGAACCTAAAAGAGGAAGGTGAGAAACTTCATACACCATGACTGATCTTTTCTGCATTTTGGTTTTGGATGCACACATTGGATGTTTCTTTAGATCCAACTGGTGCTGAGAATCTAAGCCACTACCTCACACAGGGCAAAGAGGCAGATTCAGACACATCCCTTTCCAAAGCATTTAAGCAAAGAGCCACAGGTGATGCCCATTTATTACCATTTGAAAACAGTTTTCTTCAGGATTCACAAAGGGCTGGCCTGAGGCAAAGACCTTCCTGACATTCATGGCAACAGGCAAATAGGTTAGCAAAAGGCCCAAAGCAGGGTTTCTCCACTGAGACTTTCCTGGTCACACTGATATCTGAGTTTTCTGAGATGCTCGCATTCCCTTCAGCTATCCAGTACATGGCCATGTCACAGAGCTTGGAGGTCGTACATATCGTGGACACAAAACCATGAGCCTATTCTGGAGAGTGGCCAGAATTCAGGAAGAAAACAGGAGCTTAGGAAGATAGTAGGTGTTGTTAACTAGATTTATAACACTTACCCTATATCATGCAAAAGGTAAGTCCAAATATACACCATGCCTCCTCTGAACTGCTTGTATTTCTATTCTGTTTGGGTTATTTTTCTCCATCATATTAGGATTAGTTGTCAGAGTGTAGTAGGGTATGGGTTAGTGTCAGTTGTCCCGGCCGGCGGGACACATCAACGTGGGCAAGAAACTTAGTTGGGGAGGAATGAAGGGACAAGAGACACGAAAGATTACAGCAAGACTGGAGTTCTGATCATGCTGCAAACTTTTATTGTTCTCACATGGAAATTTATATGCTGTGGATGGGAAAGCTCTCTTATCGGCAGTTGCTGGATGTCTTCAGAAAGTGAGATAACCTCAGGATGTTGCCGGAAGACAGATGGCTGCAGGATGTCTCAGGGAGATAGATGGCTGCGGGATGTCTCCCAGGCAGGATATCTCCCAGGGGGCTGTTTCTTTTCAGTGTCAGGCTATACTTTGAAGGAGAACTTCCTTCTAGCCCCTGACCTCTCCCCCTTTCTTATATAAAATATTTGACCATACCTTACCGGCCAATGTTTTAGGGGGTGATAGAGGCTCTGTTTCTCTAGCAGGCCTTTGAATATCTCCTGATTCGAGAGAGCATGTTTACAAGATTTCGTGGTGGCCTTGGCATATTTTTGGAGGAGACGGCTTTAAAAGGGAAGCATGCCGACCGCCATGCACCAGAGCGTGTCACTAAGAGGTCTTCTGTTTTGGTATCCGTGGATCCATCCTCCTGCAGTCCATCCTGCATCCTCCGTTATTATGGCCTAACGTCCTCACTCCATGGGTGCATCCCCCCCCCAAGTGAAGGGGCCCATGGAGGACGAACCCTTATGGCAATGGCAGAAGATGGTTGGTCAGAGCTGTTACTTATAGTTTAATGTAAGAAAGAGAGATCTGTGGGGATGTAAACTTAAGAAATAAGCCTGTGAGAAGGGTAGAACATCCTTTTAAATGTTGGCAGCATGGTCTTCCATCTCCAGGTGATGATAGTGGACCTGTATGGGCTTAGAGGCCAAAATATTAATCTGTTCTATAATAAATTGTACAAGCCTGTTTATAATGCAGGGTCCTATGGACACCATTAAAAGTAAACCCAACAAAGGGCCTAATAGGGGAAGAAGGTAGGGTAGAAATCCATTAAACCCAGTCCAGAGGGGATTTTCAAAAAGTTCCCTTCATCTCTTTTCTAGATCTTCTTGAAGCTGCTTAATTTTAGTGCGTACTATGACTGATTTATTGGCATTAAAGCAGCATCGTGCCCCTAAGGCCAAGCAAATACCTCCCTGGTTAGCTGTCAGTAAATCTAAGCCTTCTCTGTTTTGAAGGAACACTTCTGCCAGGGAGTCTACTAGGTCCTGCAAATCTCTAATGGTTCCTGTTAGAGTTTTTACATCATTTATAAGTTGTTGAGACAGGCGACGCTAAGAGTGTATAGCCATGCCTAAGCCAGCTGTACCTGTGTTCACAGCAGCTGTTATTCCAAGGCTGGCAAAGAGTGGTAAGGCCTGTATTGCCCGCCTGTGTCTTTTGACTAAGGTGTCTGGACTAGGAATGCATAGAGTTTTGTCTCCTGGGACAATAGTTATATCAGGGAGTAATAAGGCAAGAACACAGCCAACGGTCCAATTCGATGGAAGCCTCAGGAAGGCCGAGTTTCCTCCACACATAAAAACTGTGCCATTGGAGGGACAAAGAGATGGGGTGGGTGAGGAATAGTTTTGTACTGTTGAGCAATTTCCAAAGGAAGGAACTCCAACATCAATATCATAGGTATTATTTTGCATCGCGCCTAAAAGACATATTGTAAAAGTGCCTATAGACTGTACTTTAAAAGGAAATCTGGGTTGGCAGGTATTATCATCGTCTATGATAGAATTAATAGGAACTGCAATAGGCATGATTGCCCCTGTTGTCATGGAGAGCCAGCAATCACCAGCAAAGGTGGGGTTGGAATTATTAAGCAAGGAGAAGGTAGTTTCCAAAATATCTAATATATTGTTATCTAAACCGGGGAGCTGGCATTTTCTCTATATTAAGAGATGATATGTGAGCTCAGGGATTTGGGGTTTCAAAAGTTTGATTATCTGAGGATGCTTGACAGCATAAGGGAATCCTCCACCATCAGCGACCCCTGTAGGTGCCTTAATGGGGCAGAAGGGGGGTTTACCAACAGGGCCTTGGCACCCAGCTGACTGTAGCTTGGTGTATTTGCCTTCTCTTCCCCGGTCAAAAAGAACGGGGGTATAATGAATAGTGGTCCCTCCTGCTGCATGAGTTTTAGTTAGGGAGGCTTCAAAAAATTGTTCTCCCTTCTTGTTGACACAAATTGAGGCCGACGCATAACAAGTGGCATGCATCTCTTGGGTATGCGTTCAAGTTGCAGAACAATTTTAGAGAGCATTACTTGTACTAGGGGGAATAATCTTTGGCTTGTTAACACATACCAATTTAGGCTGATGAACTCCTCTGAGTTTATGGTCAACCTCGGCCCGGAGGTAAGCCACCTTAGTCACGCAGTCAGCAGTCTGGGTCAAACTAGTGGGAGCCTGAGTCCAAGATCCTCCCTTGCCTTCACAGGGAGGGCCAAAAAGGTACTCCATGATGTTGGAAGGTGGAGGGCCAAAGCCTCCGTGTACAATCCTGTTCAGCAGAAGTGCCTTAAGTAGGATCCTCACACAGATTGTTGGCTGTATCTGAAAAAGAGGAAAATTTGTCCTCAGGGTGAGGGCCTCCATCCCTGTGTTGAGGTAAGCCATTAACCTGTTTAACCAGGCGTTCTGGTAACCATCTTGGGGCTGCTTGCTCTTGGTCCAAAACACAAGCTGAGCCTCGTCCACAGATGAGGACAGGACCTGGGCCTTTCCATTTATTTGTAAGGGGATTGTGCCACATAACAGGTGGGCGAACAGAATTGGACGAGGATTGCCAGTGTCAGTCTGCAGCCGAATGGCCTTCATTGTCTAGGGAAAGAAAAATAAGGGCAAATAATGCATGATTAAGGCGATGCCTGTGAGTGGTAAATACAAGTGCAGAAGCATTAAAGCGGGTTAGCCAAGTCTTTAGGTAAGGTGGGCACGTTCCACAATGCCTGAGGCTTGTATGGAATTCCAGTAGTATGACAAATTTGCGAGGAAGCACAAAACTGTTTAAACTTGGCACTGGTATATGCAGGACAATTATCTTGTTTTTAATATGTATTGGTTTACCCATTACGGAAAACACTGAAACAAGATGAGAAAGGACATCTTTGATAGCCTCTCCAGAATGTGGTGATGCAAAAATAAGGCCGCTGAAGGTATCTACAGAAACGTGTATATATTTGGTTTTTCCAAATTCAGAAAAATGAGTAACATCCATTTGCCAAAACTGATTGGACAGTAATCTTCGGGGGTTAACTCCCAAGTGTTGAATGGGGAGGGAGACAGGGCAACCAGGGCATGCTTTTACTATTTCTCGTGCCTGTTGCCTGGTAATTTTACATAGTTATCGAAGGTTCTGGAAATTTAGATGGTGAAGATTGTGTAAATCCGTGGCCTTTTGAATGGAGCCAACAAAAATTGAAAAGATGAAACGAGTTGCTGCATCAGCTTTGGCATTACCTTGTGTTAGAGGGCTGGGAAGATCAGAGTGTGCCCTGATGTGTCCTAAGAAAAATGGGTGTTGTCTGGCCTGAATTAGCTTCTGAAGCTGGTGAAACCGATGGGCCACATTGGAAGAAGCCTTAATGGTGGGTGAAATCTGAAGCAGGGGCACAGAATGAGCAATGTAGGCACTGTATGTATAAATATTACCAGGATTATCAAGAAATGTTTTAAAAACTTGTGTTATGGCAAACAATTCCACAAACTGTGCTGAATGATAGACAGTATCAAAGGTGTTAGGTTGGTTATTGACAACAAAGACTGCTAGGCCATTACTGGAACCATCTGTAAAGACAGTAAGGACTTGAGGAATGGGAGCCTTTTGAGTAATTTTGGCAAAAATAAATGGATGTAACTGGACAAAATATAAAAGGGGGTCATTGGGGAGGTGGTTATCAATTGTTCTCAAAAAGCCATTCATTCTCTGTCTGTAGTAAAAATTGGGTTTGGTCTTTAGTATATGAAATTAAAATATTATCATGGTCTTTGCCAAAATGTTGTCGAGATAGCAAACGACATTTAAAAATAATAGAAGCTACCTGAGCAAGAAAAACAGTAATAACCTTGGAGAATGTGGTGGGTAAATGGACCCAAAGCAAAGGCAGCCTTTATTTCTAAAATGTGTATTTCGCTGCCGAAATATTCCTGTGGGTGTATGAGGAGTGTGTAAAATAACCAGAACCAGAGGATGGTTATAAGAATGTTCTGTAAAAAACTGTTTGGCAATGGCTTCTGTGACTTGGTTTAATGCCTGTCATGCCTCGGGAGTAAGCTTTTGAGGGGAGGAGGGGTGGGAATCACCTCTCAAAATATCATTAAGGGACAAAAGTATACAAGTGGGTAATTTTAAATATGTTTTTAGCCATTGAATATTCCCCAGTAATTTTTGAAAATCATTAAGGGTGTGAAGATGGTCCACCCATAGTTGTATCTTAGGAATTTGGATCTGATTATCTTGAAGTTTAAGGACCAAATAGGTATAACAGTCCTGTGTTATAACCTTATTAGGAGCTATCTGTAGTCCCAAGGTTGTGAGGATTTTGTAAAGGTCCAAGTAACAATTATTAAGGTCATGGTTATTAGGTGCAGCAATTACAAATCATCCATATAATGTAAAATATAAATTTGTGGCCATAGCTCTCTCACAGGGTCTACTGCTTGAGCAACATATTTTTGGCAAAGACTAGGGCTGTTGGCCATACCTTGGGGAAGAACCTTCCATTGAAATCTCTGCATAGAGCCCTGAAAATTAAGGTGAGGGAGACTAAAGGCAAAATAGTGTCTATCCTCAGGATGTAAAGGAATGGTAAAAAAAAAAAAAACAATCTTTTAAGTCAATAATCATTTTACAATAGTTTTTGGGAATAGCCACTGGTATGGGAATGCCTGGCTGTAGTGCTCTTATTCGGCACATAGGTTTATTAATGGCACACAAGTATTGTAAAAGGCACCACTTGCCTGATTTTTACTTGATAACAAAAATTGGAGTATTCGATGGTGAGGTTGAGGGCTCTACATGGCCGGCTGCCAGCTGTTCCTGCACTAACATGGAGGCAGCCTCCAAATTTTCTTGGGTAAGGGACCATTGATCCAACCACACAAGAGTCTGAGTCACCCAAATAATTTTATCTCCATGGGGTACAGGAGAGTCAGAGACTGACACTAAAAATCCGAATACCCAAGTCCATATGTATTTCTTTTTTGTATGGGTTTTATTGGCTCAACCAGTCCTTGTCTCAGTCTCCCAAGGCCTATACCAGGGACAAAATAAATACGAAGCATTTGATGAGTCACCATGGAATTGGGACTGGCATGAATGACTTCCATTTGACTCAAAATATCTCGGGCGATAGGTTAACAGGGAGGTCAGGAACAATGAAAGGAGTGACAATTCCCTTATTACCCTCTTTATCAGTCCAGATAAGAGCCGTAGAGCTGACCAGAGGATTTTTTGACTGTCCTATCCCTTTAAGGTCAGTCAAGGATGGGGTGAGGATCCAAGCTGATGACCAATATTTTTGAGAAATAATTGTGGCATCAGCTCCAGTATCTAGAATTCCTTGGAATTCCTTTCCTTCAATAAGTAAGGAAATGGTGGGTCTATTTTGAGAAACGGGTTGAACCCAATTTACATCAGAGCAGCCCAAGGAGGCAGTCCCCCGCGGTAGGTTTGGGTGGTTAAGTGCCTCCTGGATTCAAGGGAAGGAGTATTAATTGTGCAAGACTTGTTCCTGCTGGGATGGCCAAAACTCCATTAATAGCTGTGGCCATTATTTTTTTTTCTCCAGTGAAGTCATTATAATTAATGCCATGGAAGACCTGAACACCATGTAAGTTAGTAGAGGCTCTTCCAAAAATAAGGGCACAGATATGAGATGGAGGGGGACCCATAATTCCAGTGGGTATTATCTGGGGCCCTTGCATTGAGTCTAATATAGTTTCAGTGGTGGCACAGATGTCCAATCCTGCGCTGCCTGGAGTGGCTAGTTGGAGGGAAGCAATTGTGGAGAAGAATTTTGAGGTAGGTTGGGAGTTTGGAAGGGAAAAAATCTTATTGCCCCTGGTTTTGTCCTGGGGGATGTCGTGCCCCGGGGCTGGCCCCGCAGGGAGTTTCCCAAGAAGCAGGAAAAAATAGGCTGTCTGAGGGCAATTGTCTTAGATCTACACTCACTGGCCCAGTGATGACCTTTACCACATCTAAGGCAAAGGGTAGCTTGGGGCGGTATAGCCCCAGTTGAAGGAGATGCTATTCCTAGGCTTTCTTTGCCTGTCGGACACTTGCGTGCAAAATGGCCAGGTTGTTTACAAGTAAAGCAAGTACGTGAGCCAGGATTGTGAAAGGTCTTGGTAAAGGTGACACCTAGGGCAAGACCCATGGCATGAGCTGCACCTACCCCTGCATAGAGTCTAATAAAGTCAGAAAGTTTCCCTTTATCCTTATGTGGTTGAAGAACATCCTGACATGCCGGGTTGGCGTTTTCAAAGGCAAGATGTTTTACAAAAGAGCTTTTGTTTTCACTTGGTCCAAGCAAGCATTCCACAGCTAGGTTAAGCCTGGGAACAAAGTCGCTATAAGGCTCGTCGGGCCCTTGTCGAATTTTTGCCAGGGAAGTGGTAGCCGAGACTTTTGAGGGAGGTGTCTCCAAGCATGTAAGCCAGCCATCTGAATCTGCATCAAAAGTCCAGCAGGGAAATGTGCCTGTTTAGTTTTAGTGTCAAAAGGCTCATTGCCCACTAGCTTAACATAAGTCCCGGACTTAGAGGAGGCCTTAGTTAAAATTTTTTGAGCAGTTTCCCGACAGTGCTCTTTGAAATCTGCATTCCATAACAGGAAGTCTCTGGCACTGAGGGTAGCTTGGTCTAAAAATTTCCAATCATTGGGAGTAAGTCATTGTGTGCTGTGGCTTTCTAATAAAGCCAACATGTAGGGTGCAAAGGGGCCATAGTGAGCACAAGCCTTTTTAAGTTTTTCAGGAAAATGCAGGCTTAATTTTTTGTAGACTCTGGGTTCCTGCCTGCCTAGGGCTGAACTCCTCATCCTCTGAGTCCTGATCTCCTTATTCCATTTCTCCGCTTCCTCCTCTTGATCCTCGTCTAAGTCTTTGACCTCAGCCTGGGCAGGCTTATCTATCTGTCTGGTGGTGACTGGGAAGGCGAGCACAGGTTGATGGAGTGGCTTCGCCTTTGTATTAGACCACTGTAGGCCAGTTACTTTGACTCCATACCTAAGGCTAATGAACAGAGCTCAGAGTGAAGGGATCTTAATTCTTTTAAAGGTTGGATCTGTTCCTGTCTATGTTGGAAGGATGCTCACAAAGGAGCCAGTTTAGGCAAGGGAAGTGGGGAAAAATTATCTGGGGGGGGGGCAATTGTACCCTGAAGGGCCAGAGCACAAAGGCAGGAGGGATATAGGAGGGGTTGGATGTGTAAGTCCTATAGGCTGTGGCAGGGTCTTGAGAGGTGCAGGGTCTTCTGAATGGTAGCGAGCTGCTTCCTTCTCCAAGGTAGCCTCCTCTACAGGGGTCAATGAGTCTCCGGAATTTAAAACTGGATAAAGGCAGTTGGTAACCATCGGAGCCTTAATCCTTAGGGTGGTATTTTGAGGGGGACCAGGAAGGTTCCCATGGTCCTGGGGAGCCTGAGAAGGGTCTATGTCTATACTAACTGATGGGCATGCCGAGGGGATACGAGAAGTATTTGCATAGCCTCTTCCCCAACCTCGACAAGTTTTAAGGTACCATTGTCAAAGGGTGAACTTTTAAGAATTTCATTAATTAAGTTCCAGTAAGAAAAGGTGGGAACAAGGACTTTTTCTGGGCCAAAGGATTCATAATAATCTTTTAAACAGTCTCCTACTCCAAGCCATCTTTTACCATCAATGGTCCTTTCAAGAGGAAACCATGGACACTGCTCTCTTATGTATGAAAAAAAAAAATTAAGTCTTTTTTCTAAACACGCGCCCCCATGTCTGCAAGGACTCCTTGTAGCCTGACAAAAACAAATCATATGACGAAACTGCTTGTCCCATAGTGGGTCAATCACCGTGCGTCATCCCCACGCTCCTCCTGGATCTGTCTCTCGGTGGTGTCTTCTGCAGTTATTGGAAGCTCCGCTTGACCAAATCTTCCAGGAGGACGGGGTCCCCCTCAATCAAAAGCTCAAGCCCCAGTCGGTGGGCGCCAGATGTCCCAGCCGGCAGGACACATCAACGTGGGCAGCGAACCTAGATAGGGAGGAATGAAGGGACAAGAGACACGAGAGATGACAGCAAGACAGGAGTTCTGATCAAGCTGCAAACTTTTATTGTTCACACAGGGGTATTTGTATGCTGGATGTGGGAAATCTCTCTTATCAGCAGTTCCTAGATGTCTTCACAAGGTGAGATAACCTCAGGAAGTTTCAGAAAGACAAATGGCCGCAGGATGTCTCAGGGAGACAGATGGCTACAGGATGTCTCTCAGACAGGATGTCTCCTGGTGGCTGTTTCTTGTAAGTGTCAGGCTATTCTTTGAAGTAGAATAGAATTCCTTCTACCTCTGACAGTCAGGGATTCAGTATTTCGAATAGAAAATTGGAAAATGAATCCAATGTTTATGCAAATATGTGCTACCCAAAAGTCTTCCCACTCTCATTCAGAACAATGCCTTGACATTACCTTCACCCCAAGTAAGACACAATAAGAGAAGAAGAGTTAGAAAATCTGTGAATACACATCTGGAATGGAAAATTCTCAGTAGTTAACAACCTTGGAGGTGGTAGAGGTGTTTCGAAAAGTAAGGTACATGGTAAAAACTCCACAAACATGGAGCTCTGTTGGCCTAAAGACTTCTTGAGAAACTGCCTCTGAGGTTGGGCAATTGAAATATATGTTGTTGTCAGGAGTTTTAACTTCCTTTGTAGTGAGACCATCAAATCTGGGTCTGCATCTGTGTGACCTGGAGCACATGGTTTCTTATTTTCCAATAAACATGAGGCAGCAGGGCTGAATTCTCTCTTTGTAGGTAATTTGTTGCCATTTGGGGGCAAAGTGTCTCCCAGTGTGGACTTTGAAGCCATTTGGTCTTCCTCTAATTTTCATGGTGTTTCTTGCAGCTGCATTGGGAGTTTAGTATTCGCTTCACGAAATACGAAGAGGTCAACTAGGACAGAGTGCTGGAGGGAGTTCTGTTACGTGTGTTGGTTAAGGGTCTGCAGGAGAGTGCACCAACCAGGCTTCTATCCCACATAGCTTGCCCCCTTGACAATAGCAATCTGATTCTAAACATTGCCCTGAAACCTCTCCGTATAACAAGATGCCTTTACATACAAGGGTATGGGGGCTGCACCATGTCAGTCACAAACCATTTGGAAGCCAATGGCAGATCCACATGACCCCATCACAGATGTTTTAACAAACACCTACACTCCACTGCTCTAGGCCGACTACTCATCGGGCTCCAAATTACTGGCATCTCTGTTCTACATGATTTTCATGAAACCCAGTCAATCAAGGCATTGTCTGGTACACTCATGATCATCTATAAGACATCCAAAGGTTCTCCACTGACACCTGTTCATGGGAATTTCAAAAATTTAATGGTATTTATCTAGCCTTTTTTCAAGGATGAAGTTTGAGGCACTGTGGTGTTTATTTCATTCAGGAACCATGAAATGGAGAGGAAGCTTATTTCAATGAAATCTCTGGAGAATTCTAACAGGCAATGATTCCCAACGACAGGCTAAAAGGTCACATTAAGCCAGGCATTTGAGGTCTACAATGTGTGATCCTTTTGTGCTTTGACTTGCAACTATGGCTGCCAATTCTTTAAAAATAAAATCATGTGATATCCTTCCTGAGATTCCCAGTGCTCTGTGGAAAGCCACCCTGGGCCTTGATCTCAGTTTCCAAGGGCGACTCTCATGCGTGGCCTCCTAAAATCCCAACACAATACATGGCAATACTTCTTTGAGGTCAGTTCCATAACTCAGTTTCTAAGGGGAATCACACCAGTGTTCAAACCCAGGTGGACCCAGTCATCTCTTCCAACGGCCACAAAAATGACCAGAATTAAAACCAAAACACTCCCACATGGCCCTCATCTTCTTCCATATAGACACTAATCATAACATCAGGCTGTAGGTTTCCATGAGGGCCAAAGCCAAAGACAGTATCCAAAATAAGGTCCCTTTCCCCCATTTGCTTAAAGTCAGTGTGGCAGGGAGACCCTTCATGTGAACCAGAAGTGATGAAAGAGGCCTGCCCTTAATACTGCTCTGATTCTCCATTTTGTGGCCTAATTACTGTGGGGTTTAGATTCCTTATGTTAATTGGGGTCATGAGAAAACCCAAGCACCTATGGCCTAGCCTCTGTAGTGATTTGAAGAACTCATTTGACCCAAAGGATCCCTATTCTCAAAGATGGAGGTCAGGAACTTTACAGAGGAAGGTAAGAGACTTCATCCACAATGACTGCTCTTATGGGTATTTTGGTTTTGGATGCACACATGGGATTTTTTTAGATCCATTAGGTGCTGAGAATCTAAGCCACAACCTCACACAGGGCCAAGAAGCTGATTCAGACACATCCCTTTCCAAAGCAATTAAGCAAAGAGCCAAAGGTGATGCCCATTCATTTCCATTTGAAAACTCTTCAGTCTTCACAAAGGGGTGGCCTGAGGCAAAGACTTTCCTGACATTAAGGGCAATAGTACAATAGGTAAGCAAAAGGCCCAAAGCAGGGTTTCTCCACTGAGACTTTCCTGATCACACTGATATCTGAGTTTTCTGAGATGCTCACCATTGCCTTCAGCTATCCAGTACATGGCCATGTCACAGAGCTTAAAGGTGGTACATATCTTGGACACAAAACCATGAGCCTATTCTGGAGTTTGGCCAAAATTCAGAAAGAAAATAGGATCTTAGGAAGATATTAGGAGTGGCCGATCCATATGGCAAGCCGTAGACCATTCATAAATAGGACAGGATGAACGCTGGTAAGATTTCTACTAGATAGGACATATGTATTGATGCGCTCTCTTTTCTAATGTCTACAACCACGGACACAGTGGGATACACAGACATAGAAACACTCGCCTTGTCAAAAGACTTACTAGAAACAATTCACACCAAACCAAAAAAAAACGACTTTCCTACCTATTCTCAGAACATGAGACAAAACCACAAACCCACACCCACACCCACACCCACACAGACCCCCAAGTAGGTCTGTGAAAATATGGAGTGTCCTTTGACTGGTGGGCCATAATATATTCCCCCATAATGGGCTGTTCTCTCTCAGATCTGGTCTCCGTGTCCAACTCTGTGAAGCTGTTAGGAGCCAGCGGTGAGCCACTACCTTCTTTCTCAGGAAAGGCCCCTCCTCAGACCTTCCTGGCACTAGGCCATCCTCACATCAGTAGGTACCAAGAAAGACTGTCTCTGTCCTTGGAAAATCCAAACAAGTTTGACCACTGGGACATGAACTGGGACTGGCTCTGGGTGCCTGACTTCCTGTATCCCAAGTTCAGAGAGTTCCATCACCAAGGAAGTGAGGTGAGGTCACTTCCTTCAGGAACTAAATGAGGTCACTGCCTTGGCAACAACTTTTTCCTAAAAGTTGCTTCTAAGGGTCCCATGAGATGGAGGATGCACCTACTCGCTCTGACATTTTCACAAGTTAGAATGGTATATCAACCATAGGCAACCGGGAACAGCTCTCCACACAGGCCTGGTTTGGTCCATCTTCTCTACATTAAGATGAAAGAGGCTGATTCAGACACATCCCTTCATCCTGACCAGGTTGTTTACCATGGAAGTTGACTTTTCCTCCCTCAGGTCCTTCATAGCTGCCTACATCTTCTCCATGGATCATTTCTGCATGGACCTTCGAGGTTCTCAGCAGGTGGAAGTTTCCCTACACTCCTGTATTGTAAGACCAACTCTGTCCCTGCTTTTCTGTAAAGTTAGATTGAGGGAACAGTGTATGGTTAGTGTAATAACAGGTTCGATTTGGGTTAGGAATCATTCTGCGCGATGAATAATGGTATTGGGAACCTGCGATATTTATTAAATTATATTGGTAAAATATATGTATGAAAACAGAAATCTAGGATTTGAAGCCCAGAAGGGCATTGGGCCCTTGATTGGGATACGTAGTGTTGAATTAGGTTCTGCACAGTTGTCTCAGATAAATCCATTTACAATGGCATAGGACCTTGTACATTGGATGATTGAATGAGGAAGAGAACATCCAGTCAAAAAGGGATAGTCGGTACGATTAGGTAGATAGTCGGTAGGATTAGGAAGAAGAGTGAGTACAGGATTTGGACGGAAATTTCTTTTTTTTTTATTGGTTGTTCAAAACCCTACAAAGCTCTTGACATATCATATTTCATACATTAGCATACATTAGCTTCAAGTGAGTTTTGAACTCCCTTTTTTATCCAAGTACAGATTGCAGAATCACATGGGTTACACATCCAAATTTTTACATCATACCATACTAGTAACTGTTGTATTCTGCTACCTTTTCTATCCTCTACTATCCCCCCTCCCCTCCCCTCCCATCTTCTCTCTCTACCCCTTCTACTGTAATTCATTTCTCACCTTGTTTGTTTTCCCATTCCACTTACAACCTCTTATATGTAATTTAGTATAACAATGAGGATCTCCCTCCGTTTCCATGGAATTCCCCTTTTCTCTCCCTTTCCCTCCCACCTCATGTCTCTGTTTAATGTTAATCATTTCTTCCTGCTCTTCCACCCTGCTTTATTCTTAGTTGCTCTCATTATATCAAAGAAGACATTTGGTATTTGTTTTTTAGGGATTGGCTAGCTTCACTAAGCATAATCTGCTCTAGTGCCATCCATTTCCCTGCAAATTCCAAGATTTTGTCATTTTTTAGTGCTGCGTAATACTCCATGGTGTATAGATGCCACATTTTTTTAATCCATTCATCCATTGAAGGGCATCTGGGTTGGTTCCACAATCTAGCTATTGTAAATTGTGCTGCTATGAACATCGATGTGGCAGTATCCCTGTAATACGCTCTTTTAAGGTCTTCAGGGAATAGTCCAAGAAGGGCAATAGCTGGGTCAAATGGTGGTTCCATTCCCAGCTTTCCCAGGAATCTCCATACTGCTTTCCAAATTGGCCGCACCAATTTGCAGCCCCACCAGCAATGTACAAGAGAACCCTTTTCCCCACATCCTCGCCAGCACTTGTTGTTGTTTGACTTCATAATGGCTGCCAATCTTACTGGAGTGAGATGGTATCTTAGGGTGGTTTTGATTTGCATTTCTCTGACTGCTAGAGATGATGAGCATTTTTTCATGTACTTGTTGATTGATTGTATGTCCTCCTCGGAGAAGTTTCTGTTCAGGTCCTTGTCCCATTTGTTGATTGGGTTATTTGTTATCTTATTGTCTAATTTTTTAAGTTCTTTGTATATTCTGGATATTAGGGCTCTATCTGACGTGTGAGGAGTAAATATTTGTTCCCATGATGTAGGCTCCCTATTTACTTCTCTTATTGTTTCTTTTGCTGTGAAAAAACTTTTTAGTTTAAGTAAGTCCCATTTGTTGATTCTTGCTATTAACTCCTGTGCTATGGGTGTCCTATTAAGGAATTTGGAGCCCGACCCCACTATATGTAGATCGTAGCCAACTTTTTCTTCTATCAGACGCAGAGTCTCTGATTTGATATCAAGGTCTTTGATCCATTTTGAGTTAACTTTTGTGCATGGTGAGAGGAGGGGGTTCAGTTTCATTTTGTTGCATATGGATTTCCAGTTTTCCCAACACCATTTGTTGAAGATTCTATCCTTCCTCCATTGCATGCTTTTAGCCCCTTTATCAAATATAAGATAGTTGTAACTTTGTGGATTGTTCTCTGTGTCCTCTATTCTGTACCATTGGTCCACCCGCCTGTTTTGGTACCAGTATCATGCTGTCTTTGTTACTATTGCTCTGTAATATAGTTTGAAATCCGGTATCGCTATACCGCCTGATTCGCACTTTCTGCTTAGAATTGCTTTTGCTATTCTGGGTCTTTTATTTTTCCATATGAATTCCATGATTGCTTTATCTATTTCTACAAGCAATGCCTTTGGGATTTTGATTGGCATTGCATTAAACCTATATAGAACTTTTGGTAATATCGCCATTTTGATGATGTTAGTTCTGCCTATCCATGAACAGGGTATATTTTTCCATCTTCTAAGATCTTCTTCTACTTCTCTCTTTAGGGTTCTGTAGTTTTCATTGTATAAATCTTTCACTTCTTTTGTTAGGTTGATTCCCAAGTATTTTATTTTTTTTGAGGATATTGTGAATGGAGTGGTTTTCCTCATTTCCATTTCAGAAGTTTTGTTGCTGATATACAAGAATGCCTTTGATTTATGCGTGTTGATTTTATATCCTGCTACTTTGCTGAATTCATTTATTAGTTCTAGTAGTTTTTTTGTAGACCCTTTTAGGTCTTCTATGTATAAAATCATGTCATCCGCAAATAATGATAATTTAAGTTCTTCTTTTCCAATTTTTATGCCTTTAATTTCTTTCGTCTGTCTAATTGCTCTGGCCAGTGTTTCGAGAACTATATTGAATAGAAGTGGTGATAGAGGGCATCCCTGTCTTGTTCCAGATTTTAGAGGGAATGCCTTCACTTTTTCACCATTCAGAATGATGCTAGCCTGAGGCTTAGCATAGATAGCTTTTACAATGTCAAGGTAATTTCCTGTTATCCCTAGTTTTTCTAATGTTTCGAACATCAAGGGATGCTGTACTTGTCAAATGCTTTTTCTGCATCTATCGAGATGATCATATGGTTCTTATCTTTAAGTCTATTGATGTGGTGAATAACATTTATTGATTTCCGTATATTGAACCATCCTTGCATCCCAGGGATGAATCCTACTTGATCATGGAGCACAATTTTTTTGATGTGCCTTTGTATCCGATTCGCCAGAATTTTATTGAGGATTTTTGCATCTAGGTTCATCAGGGTTATTGTTCTGAAGTTTTCTTTCTTTGATGTGTCTTTGTCTGGTTTCGGAATCAACGTGATGTTGGCCTCATAGAATGAATTTGGAAGAGCTCCCTCTTTTTCTATTTTCTGAAATAACTTGAAAAGTATTGGTATTAATTCTTCTTTAAAAGTTTTGTAAAACTCCGCTGTATACCCATCCGGTCCCGGGCTTTTCTTGGTGGGTAGTCTCTTGATTGCTTCTTCAATTTCATCCATTGGTATTGGTCTGTTCAAATTGTGTGTATCCTCCTGACTCAGTCTGGGCAAATCATATGTCTTAAGAAATTTATCGATGTCTTCACTATCTTCTATTTTATTCGAATATAGGTTTTCAAAATAATTTCTAATTGTCTTCTGAATTTCTGTAGCATCTGTTGTGATATTGCCTTTTTCATCCTGTATGTTAGTAATTTGAGTTCTCTCTCCTCTTCGTTAGCATGGCTAAGGGTCTGTCAATCTTGTTTATTTTTTCGAAGAACCAACTTTTAGTTTTGTTGATTTTTTCAATAGTTTCTTTTGTTTCAATTTTGTTGATTTCCGCTCTGATTTTAATTATTTCTTGCCTTCTGCTGCATTTGCTGTTGTTTTGTTCATCCTTTTCTAGGGCTTTGAGATGAAGTGTGAGCTCATTTATTTGTTGGTTTTTCCTTTTTTTGAGGAATGACCTCCAGGCGATGATGGTTAGGGTAATAACAGGTTCGATTTCGGTTAGGAATCATTCTGCGCGATGAATAATGGTATTGGGAACCTGCGATATTTATTAAATTATATTGGTAAAATATATGTATGAAAACAGAAATCTAGGATTTGAAGCCCAGAAGGGCATTAGGCCCTTGATTGGGATACGTAGTGTTGAATTAGGTTCTGCACAGATGTCTCAGATAAATCCATTTACAATGGCATAGGACCTTGTACATTGGATGATTGAATGAGGAAGAGAACATTCAGTCAAAAAGGGATAGTCGGTACGATTAGGTAGATAGTCGGTAGGTTTAGGAAGAAGAGTGAGTACAGGATTTGGACGGGAATTTCTTTAGCAATAGGCTTTCAGTTAGAGAGTGAATGTAAATGTCAGCACATATGAAAATTCAGTCACAATGATGAACTTTGAAAAATATGTAGAAAAGCAGATAATAATAGAGACTTTACAAAATCAGGCAAAGTATAAAGTGAGTGATAGGATTAGACATTTTGTACACTGTTGAGTTTGAATATATAATCTTAAGAAGAAACAAATATGCAGTGACCATTAGGATTGACATTTGAGAGCATTAGGAAACCTGGACATGGATGCTTTTAGTAATCCATGTTCACTTTCATTTTAGGCTTTGGTACAATTATAAGTGTGACCTTTGCATTTTTTGTCCAGAATATTACTGTCATAGAATGTATATGTGGATCAGATGACATGAGCATTTCTTCAAGCATTTCTGGAAGTAATGTTTTCAAGACCTATAAATTACTATTGGGGGTAAAAGAGGTGTACCCTGTGTCCATGAATATAGACATAATGCATGAATAGACCACATTTTGAATAAATAATTTAACTGTTCCCACTTTAAATAATGGATTGAATTAATATATGAAATATTATAAGAAATCTTGTATTGATATAACATCATTCATTCCAACCAGTAATACATCTATATGTAATATTAGGGTTATGATTATCATGAAAGGTGTGTGAGTATTGCTTCAAAAGTGATCATAGAAATCTAAATTAATGTGTTTGGAAAGAAGTCTCATAAAAAGACCAGTCAAGAAACATGAAGGAATACATGTGATCTGAAGAAGAAAATGATTGAAAGTGAAACAAATGCCTATAAACTTGCGAACTTGTGGATGAAATATATATCCCATGATGTGAATAAATTGAAGAAATAGTAATGTACCAGTGTTGAATAAAATGAACATCCAAATACACATCATGTCCCATAGGAATCTACTTGCGTTGATGTTAAACTAGGTCAGTTACTGTAGAAATATTAGGATTTGTATGCACCATTCACTAAAGTTAGTTTTCAATACTAAGAAACAAATATGTATATCAGGAGAATGAATATTTTGAGAAAACTCTTGAGAAAATTTGATTATAAATCCACATACTTGAATATGAATGAGTTAAGGGAGTGTATAATAAGACACATATTTCATATTTTGAAAAATCTGGAGAATATATATATATATATATATATATATATATATATATATATATATATACACACACACACACAAACACACACAGACATTAAAAATAGCATAATATATGCTATATGAAATTCACCATGAAATTTATATCATCCAGAGATCCAAAAATATTTATTTTATTTAACATGGATTTATGTATAATGTTGTTCAACTAGGAAGCTCACGCATAGGTTGAATTTTCAGTTCTAAAGCGTTTAGGAGGAGTGATCTCTTAAAATTTGTATCTGCCAAGTCAGCCACTTCACAAAAATGTACGTGTGGTATCAGGTAAGATTCTATAATTGCATGTAAAAATACATGTGCTGAATAGACTACAGAGACAGGGAAACAGGAATTCACATATTTGTTAACTTTAAAACACATGGAGAAATATTTTAACAAATAATTGACTAGATTTATAACTCCTACCCTAAATAATGCAAAAGGCAATTCCACTATACACCATGCCTTCTCTGAACTGCTTGTATTTCTATTTTTTTTGGTTTATTTTTCTCCATCTTATTAGGATTAGTTGTCAGAGTCTAGTAGGGTAAGTGTTAGTGTGAGGTATTCAGTATTTTGAAAGGAAAATTGGAAAATGAATCCAAAGTGTATGTAAATATGTGGTACACAAAAATCTTCCCACTCTCATCCAGAACAATGCCTTGACATTACAATCGCGCAGAGTAAGACACAATTAGAAGAGAAGAGTTAGAAAATCTGTGAATAAATATCTGGAATGGAATATGCTCAGGAGTTCACAACCTTGGAGGAGGTAGAGGAGATTCCAAAAGTAAGGGACAGTGTAATCATTCCAAAAACATGGAGCTCTGCTGGCGTAAAGACTTCTTTAGAAACTGCCTCTGAGGGTGGGCACTTGAAATATATGTTGTTGTCGGGAGCTTCAGCTTCGTTTGTAGTGAGACCATCAAATCAGCGTCTTCATCTATGTGACCTGGAGGACATGGTTTCTTATTTTCCCTGAACATGAGTCAGCAGTGCTGAATACTCTCTTTGTAGGTAAACTGTGGACACGAGGGGCTAAGTGTATCCACATGGGCCTGTGAAGCTATTTGGTCATTCTCCACTTTTCGTGGTGTTTCTTGCTGCTGCACTGGGATTTTGGTATTTGCTTCAAGAAATACAAAGAATTCAACTGTTACTCTGTGCGTGAGGGGGTTCTATCACGTGTGGTGGGTCAGGGTCTGCAGGAGAATGCACCTAACAGGCTTATATCCCACATAGTTGCCCCCTTGACCATAGCAACCTGATTCTAAATATTTCCCTAAAACCTCTGCATATAACAAGATGCCTTTACATTGAAGGGACTGCTGGCTGCACCACATCAGTCACAAGCCATTTGGAAGCCAAAGGCAGATCCACATGAACACACCGCAGATGTTTTATCACACACCTGCCCACCAATGCTCTAGGCCCACTCCTCAGCAGGCTCCAGCTTCCTGGCATCACTGTTCTGCACAATTTTTATGAAAACCAGTCAATCAAGGCACTGACTGTTATTCTTATGATCGGCCACAGGATATCCAAAGAATCTCCAGTGCCAACTTGTCATGGGAATTTTAAAAATTTCATGATATATTGACCTAGCCATTTTTCAAGGATGAAGTTGGAGGCATTCTGGAACTATTAAATGGTGAGGAAGCTCATTTCAATGAAATATCTGGAGATCTCTCACAGGAAAGACTTCCCAAAGAGTGGCCAAAAGGTCACATGAATCCAGGAACATTGAGGTCTACAATGTGAGGTCCACGTGTGTTTTGACTCTCAACAATGGTTGCCAAGTTTTTCAAACAAAATCATGTGATATCCTGGCTGAGATTTCCAGTGTTCTGTGAATAATTACCCTGGGCCTAGATCTCAGTTTCCAAGGGCGACTCTCATGCGTGGCCTCCTAAAATTCCAACACTATTCATGGCAATACTTCTCTGAGTTCAGTACGAGAACTCAGTCTTTATGCAGAATCCCACCAAAGTTCAAGCCAAGGTGGACCATGTAATCTCTACTAACCGCCACAAAAATGACTACAATTAAAACCAAAACACTCCCACATGGCCCTCATTTTCTTCCATACAGACACTCATCAAAACCTCTGGCTGGAGGTTTCCGTGAGGGGTGCAGCCCAAGACAGTGTCCAAAATAAGCTTCCTTGCCCCTCATTTGCCTAAAGTCAGGGTGGCCTGGACACCCTTCCTGTGAACTAAGAGTCATCAAATAGGCCTGCCGTTTATTTTGCTCTGCTTCTTAAATTTGAGGCCTACTGATGGTGGGATTTAGATTCCTCATGTGAATTGGAGTCATGAGAAAACCCAATCACCTATGGGCTAGAATCTGCAGGGCTTTGAAGAACTTATTTGACCCAAAGGAGGCCTATTCTCACTTAATGGAGGTCAGGAACCTTACCACGGAAGGAGAGAGACTTCATCCACAATGATTGCTCTTTTGGACATTTTGCTTTTGGATGCATACATGGGATCTCTCTTTAGATCCATCAGGTGCAGAGAATCTAAGCCACAGAATTACACAAGGCCAAGAGGCTGATTAAGACATATCCCTTTCCAAAGCAATTAAGCAAAGAGCCACAGTTGATGCCCCTTCATTTGCAGTTGAAAACTTTTCTTCAGGCTTCAAAAAGGGTGGCCTGAGGCAAAGACTTTCCTGACATTCAGGGCAACAGAACATTAGGTAAGGAAAAGGCCCAAAGCATGGTTTCTCCACTGAGTCTTTACTGGTCACACTGATATCTGAGTTTTCTGAGATGCTCGCCATGCCCTTCATTTAACCAACACATGGCCGTGTCACAGAGCTTGGAGGTGGTACATATCTTGGACACAAAACCATGAGCCTATTCTGGAGAGTGGCCAGAATTCAGGAAGCAAACAGTAACTTAGGAAGATAGCAGGTGTTGCCGGTCCATAAGGCAAGCCGCAGTCCATTCATAAATTGGGAAGGATGAATGCTGGGAAGCTTTCTACTAGACAAGACTCATCCATTGATGCATTCTCTTTGCTAATGTCTACAACCACTGACACAGTGAGATACACAGACATAGAAACACTCGCCTTTTCATACGATTTTCTGGAAACACTTTACTCCAAACCAAACAAACCGCCTTTCAGACATATTCTCAGAGCATGAGAAAAAAACCACAAACCCACACCCCCAGCCAGATAAGCACCTCCTTCCTCCAAGTAGGTTTGTAACTATCCGGAGTGTCCTCTGACTGATAGGCCAAACTATGTTCCCCTGAAATGGCCTCACCTATCTCACATCTGGTGTCCATGGCCAATTCTGTGAAGTTGTCAGGAGCCAGCAGTTAGCCACTGCCTTCTTTCTCAGGAAAGGCCCCTCTTAAGAGCTTTCCTGTCATTTGTCCATTCTCACATCAGTAGATACCAAGAAAGACTGACTCTGTCCTTGTTATATCAAACAAGTGAGACCACTGGGTCTGGGACTGAGACAGGCTCTAGGTGCCTGGCTTCCTGGATCCCAAGTTCAGAAAGTGCCATGAACAAAAAAGTGAGGTGAGGTAACTTCTTTCAGGAACTGAATGAGGTTACTGCCTTGGCAACCAGTTTGTCCTAACACATGCATCCAAGTGTCCCATGACATGTAGGCTGACCGTATTTCTGTGACACTTTCACAAGTTAGAATGGTATATCAACCATAGGCACCTGGGAACAGCTCTCCACACAGGCCTCATTTGGTCCATCTTCTCTAGATTAAGAAGAGAGAGGCTGATTCAGACAAAAGCCTTCATCCTGACCAGGTTGTTTGGCATGGAAGATGACTTTTGATCTCTCAGGACCTTCATACCTGCCTACATCTTCTCCAGGGATCAATTCTGCATGGACCTTTGAGGTTCTCAGCAGGTGGACAATCCCCTACTTTTCTGTATTGTAAGACCAACTCTGTCCCTGCTCTTTTGTAAATGTAGATTGAGGGAACAGTTTATGGTTAGGGTTAATTACATGTTTGTTTTGGGTTAGGAATCATTTTGGTGGATGAATAATGGTATTGGGAATCTGTGATATATATAAGAACATAGAGTTGAAAAATATGTATGAAAACAGAAATGTAGTAAGATTTAAAGTCCATATTGGCATTGGGCCTTTGATTTGGATACTTAGCTTTGAATTACGTTCTGCAGTGATGTCTCAGATAAATTGATTATCAATGACATAGGACCTTGTACCTTGGATGATAGATTGTAGAAAAGAACATCCACTCAAACAGGGATAGTCCATAGGATTAGGAAGATAGTCGGTAGGTTTTGCAAGAAGTGTGAGTACAGGATATGGGCCAAAAGTTCTTTATCAATAGGGTTTCGGTAATAGAATGAAGGTCAATGTCAGCACATGTGAAGAGTCAGTCACATAGGTAAACTGGGGAAAATATGTAGGAAAGGAAACATCAATAGAGACAGTAGGAAATCAGGCAAAGTATAAAGTGAGTGATAGGATTAGACATTTTAACAGGGTTGATGTTGACTATATAATCTTCGAAGAAACAAATATGTAGTCACCAACAGGATGGACATTTGAGAGAATTAGGCAACCTAGACATCAATGTTTTTAGTAATCCATGCTCCCATTCAATTTAGGCTTTTGTACAAACATATGTGTGATCTTTGCATTTTGTATCCAAAATAGTACTGTGATAAAATGTATAGGTAGATCAGGTGACATAAGTATTTTTTCCACCATTTCAGGGAGCAATATTTTGAAGATGTATAAATTAGTATTGCGGGTACAAAGAGGTGTACCCTGTGTGTATGAATATAGAGATAATGCATGAATAGATGATACTGTGAATAAATAATATAACTGATTCCACTTTAAATAATGGATTAAATTGATATCTTAAAATTTACAAGAAATCTTATATTGATACACAGTCATTCATTCCTATCAGTTATACATCTAATGGTAATATGAGGGTTATGGTTTGTCATTAAGGGTGTGTGAGTTTTGCTTCAAAAGTAATTATGGAAATCGAAAATAATGTGTTTGTAAAGAAGTCTCATGAAGAGACTAGTCAAGAAACATGGAGGAATACGTGTGTTCTGAAGCAGGAAGTAATTGAAAGTGAAACAAATTGATATAAATTAGCGAACTTGTGGATGAAATATATATCCCATGATGTGCATAAACTGAAGAAATAGTAATGTACCAGTGTTGAATACAAATGAACGTCAAAATACATATCATGTCCCATAGGAATCTACTTGCATTGATGTTAAACTTGGTCAGTAACTGTAGAAATATTAGGATTTGTATGCATCATTCACTGAAGTTAGTTTTCAGTACTAGGAAACAAATATGTATTTCAGGTGGATGAATATTTCTGAGAATAATCTTGTGAAAAGTTGATAATAAATCCACATACATGAACATGAATAAATTTTGGGAGTGTATAATAAGACACATATATTTCATATTTTCAAAAATCTGGAGAGTGTTTATATATATATATATATATATATATATATATATATATAGATAGATAGATAGATAGATAGATAGATATAGATATAGATATAGATATATATAGATATATAGATATATAGATATATATATATATATATAGATACATATATATACATATGCCTATATATATATACACACACACACACTCACACAGACATTAAAAAGTAGCAATATATATGCCAATCGAAATTTATTACAAAATATATATAATCCACACATCCCAAAATATACTTTTTACTGAACATGGATTTATATATAATTTTGTTCAGCTAGAAAGGTCACCAATAGTTTGAATTTTCAGTTCCAACAGCATTAAGAGGAGTGATCTCTTCTCACAATTTGCATCTGCCAAGTCAGCAACCTCTCAAGTATATACATGTGATACCAGGTAAAATTCTATATGTGCATATAAAAACACATGTGCTGAATAGGCCACAGAGAAAGGGAGAGAGGAATTCACATATTTGTTAACTTTAAAAACACATGGAGAACTGTTTTAATTAAAAATTGAGTAGATTTATAATTCCTAGCCTATATAATGCAAAAGGCAAGTCCAATTATACAACATGACTCCTCTGAACTGCTTGTATTTCTATTCTGTTTTGGTTATTATTCTCCATCATGTTAGGATTAGTAGTCAGAGTCTAGTGGGGTATGTGTTAGTGTCCAAAATAAGCTCTCTTACCCCTCATTTGCCTAAAGTCATGGGGGCCTGGACACCCTGCATTTGAACCAGGAGTGATAAAATAGGACTGCAGTTAATACTGCTCTGCTTCTCCATTTTGAAGCCTACTGCCTGTCAGGTATAGATTCTTTATGTGATTTGGAATAATGAGAAAACCCAAGCACTTCTTTAGGGCTTTGAAGATTTCATTTGAACCAAATGATCCCTATTCTCACTTGATGTAGGTCAGGAACATAACAAAGGAAGGCAAGACACTTCATCCACCATAACTGATCTTTTTGCCATTTTGGTTTGGATGCACACATGGGATCTTTCTTTAGATCCATCAGGTGCTGAGAATCTAAGCCACAACCTCACACATGTCCAAGAGGCTGATTAAGACACATCCATTTCCAAAGAAACTAAGCAAAGAGCCACAGATGATGGCCATTCATTTTCATTTGAAAACTGTTTTCTTCAGGCTTCACAAAGGGGTGGCCTGAGGCAAAGACCTTCCTGACATTCAGGGCAACAGAAACATAGGTAAGAGAATGGCCCAAAGCAGGGTTTCTCCACTGAGAATTTCCTGGTCACACTGATATCTGAGTTTTCTGAGATGCTCGCCATTCCTTACCGCTATCCAGTACATGGCCATGTAACAGAGCTTGGAGGTGGTACATATCTTGGACACAAAACCATGAGCCTATTCTGCAGAGTTGCCAGAATTCAGGAAGAAAACAGGAACTTAGGAAGATAGTAGGTGTTGTCCCTCCATAAGGCAAGCTGCAGTTCATTCATAAATTGGGCAGGATGAATGCTGGGAAGCTTTCTACAAGACAAGACATATCCATTGATGCATTCTCTTTTCTAGTGTCTACAACCACGGACACAGTGGGATACACAGGCATAGAATCACTCACCTTGTCAAAAGACTTACTAGAAACAGTCCATTCCAAACCAAACAAACTGTCTTTCCTACCTATTCTCAGAACATGAGACAAAACCACAAACTGACACTCACACTCACAAAGGCATCTCCTTCCTGCAAGTAGGTCTCTGACTATCTGGAGTGTCCTCTGTCTGTTGGGCCGTATTATGTTCCAATGAAATGTCCTGTCCTGTCTCAGATCTGTCTCCTTTGCAAACTCTGTGAAGTTCTCAGGAGCCAGCGGTGAGCCACTACCTGCTTTCTCAGGAAAGGCTCCTCTTCAGATCTGTCCTGGCATTTGGCAATCCTCACATTAGTAGATACCAAGAAATACTGACTCTGTCCTTGGTACATCCAAACAAGTGAGCCCACTGGGATTGGGACTGGGACTGGCTCTGGCAGCCTGGCATCTTGGATCCCAAGTTCAGAGAGTTACATCACCAAGGAAGTGAGGTAGGTCACTTTCTTCAGGAAATGTATGAGGTCACTACCTTGGCAATCACTTTGTTTTAACATTTGCTTCCAAGGGTCCCATGAGATAGAGGCTGCCCCTACTTTCGGTGACAAGTTCACAAGATAGAATGGTATAACAAACATAGGCGCCTGGGAACATCTCCCCACACAGGACTGGTTTAGTCCATCTTCTCTACATTTAGATAGAGAGACTGATTCAGACACATCCCTTCATCCTGACAAGGGGGTTTGCCATGCAAGATGACTTTTGCTCTCTCAACTCCTTCCTAGCTGCCTACGTCTTCTCCAGGGATCATTTCTGCATGGACCTTTGAGGATCTCAGCAGGTTTAAGAACCCCTACATTCCTGTATTGTAAAAGCAACTCTGTCCCTGCTCTTCTGTAAAGTTTGATTCAGGGAAGAGTGTATGGTTACGGTTAATAAAAGTTCAATTTGGGTTAAGAAACATTCCACGGCATGAATAATGGTATTGGGAACCTGTAATATTTACAAGAATGTAAAAGTGAAATATAAGAATGAAAACAGAAATCTAGGTAAGATTTGAAGCCCAGAAGGGCATTGGGCCCTTGATTGGGATACTTAGCTTTGAATTATGTTCTGCAGAAATGTCTCAGATAAATCAATGTTCAATGGCATAGGACTTTGTACCTTGAATGATGGAATGTCAAAGAGAACTTCTAGTCAAGAAGGGATAGTCGGTATTATTAGAAAGATAGTCTGTAGGTTTAGAACTAAGAGTGAGTATAGGATTTGGACCAAAAGTTCTTTTGCAATAGGGTTTCTGGTAGAGATTGAATGTAAATGTGAGCACATGTGAAGAGTCAGTCACAATGATAAGCTGGGGAAAATATGTAGGAAAGCAGATATCAATAGAGACATTAGGAAATCAGGCAAATGAAAAAGTGAGTGATAAGATTAGACATTTTCAACGGGCTTGAGGTTGAATATATAATCTTAGGAAGAAACAAATATGTAGTCAAGAATAGGATTCACATTTGAGAGCATTAGGCAAACTGGACATGGAAGTTTTTAGTAATCCATGTTCACTTTCCATTTAGGTTTGGTAAAATCATAAGTGTCACCTTTGCGTTTTGTGTCCAGAATATTACTGTGATAAAATGTATATGTAAATCAGGTGACATGTGCATTTCTTCCACCATTTCTGGGAGCAATATTTTGAAGACGTATAAATTAGTATTGGGGGTACAAAGAGGTGTATCCTGTGTCTATGAATATAGAGATAATGCATGAAAAGACCATACTGTGAATAAATAATATAACTGGTTCCACTTTAAATAATGGATTTAATTGATATCTGAAACTAAGTAAGAAATCTTATATTGATATACAGTCATTCATTCCAGCTAGTTGTACATCTAATGGTAATACTAGGGTTTGGTTTATCATGACGGGTGTATGAGTTTTGCTTCAAATGTGATAATGGAAATCGAAAATAATGAGTTTGGAAAGAAGTCTCATGAAAAGAGCAGTCAAGAAACATAGAGAAATACATGTGTTCTGAAGCAGGAAGTGACTGAAAGTGAAACAAATGCGTATAAATTAGCGAACTTGTGGATGAAATATATATCCTATGATGTGCATAAACTGAAGAAATAGTAATGTTCCAGTGTTGAATAAAAATGAATGTCAAAATACACATCATGTCCCATAGGAATCTACTAGCCTTGATATTAAACTGGGTCAGTTACTATAGAAATATTAGATTTTTTTTTTTGGTGTTATAATAGAATTTATTTTACCACTAGCATGCCACAGAATGTTGAGGAAAGAGCAATGGATTTTTAGTTATCGCACTAATAATCTAACATTTAATGACTCTTTTGGATAGTCTAGAAATTACATAAGGCTATGTAACATAATTTTTTTTAATTTAACATCCATAAAAGCTTGGAGTTTTGGTAATATTTCTACTTTTTTATTTTTAATTTTTTCAGTTGTGATTGACCTTCATTTTGTTTATTTGTATGTGGTGCTTAGAATAGAACCCAGTGTCCCACACATACTAGAAAAGCATGTTACCACTGAACCACAAACCCAGCCCCTCCACTTTTATCTTTACATCGAACATGCCTCTCCCTCATCTTTACTCACTTTCTTCCTCATTTTCCCCCTTCTCTCTCTTGCTTTTTCGTTTTCCTTTCATATCTGTTTTTCTCTCATGTCATTACAAACAGTAGTATGCTATTAAATTTAAATTTAAGACTGTTTTTTATAGTCATTGTTCTTTTCTTGAGAAAATTTAATAATTATAATCACCTGATAGATATATTAAAATAAATTTTTATACATATGTATCTATATTCATGCATATGCATTACATATTATATATATATACATACATATACATTTAAAAGTACTTTGATTAGCCTGTTAAAAATAATATAGACCAAAACTTTCTTAATTCTCAAGCCTTCCAGAATTAACATCTTACAGTGAAAATCAAATAAACATATTTAAATAAACAGGTATCATTCTTTTTATCAATACTGATAATTTAAGGTTTTATATCACATTAAGCTATAATACGGCATATTAAATCTTATGAATTAGAAAAAGTTTTTTGAATAACCTATTATTTAAGGACCATATGCACTGACATTTTAAAGGCTTTCTTGTGATTTCAATTTCTATCAATTGTGTATTAATTGCCAAATGCTTATTTTAGTACTTTTCATATTCATAATTGATATAAAGTCAATTGTTTAATTCTTCTTGTAAATAATTACTTATTACAGTAGGGACATTATTAATAATTCTAAATCTGTATAAGAAAATAGTACAAAGATATTTTCATGCAAAATTAAGAATAATTGTGTGCTCTAAATGTCTGATTGTTGATACATATAACAAAGAGCTTTTGATGAGTCTCTTCCCCAGTAAAACATAAAATGCAAAGATATTGTTGGGTATATATGTGCAAATAAAGATAAAGAAAATACACATTATCAGCTAGAAACTATTAAATAAAAGGTGAAAACAACAATCCAACACATTGTACGAATTTGTCAGATGAGGTAGTATTCTGGAAGAATAGCCTAAGACTAGACCTGGTCCATGACAAAATATTCACGAAAAAAAAATGAAATATGAAAAATATAGAAAATGCTATGAATTTTTCATGAAGGTAGGTGAATTATCCTTTAATCTCAATTTATGTGCATTTTCAAAAGCCAATTTCCTGGTAAAATAAATTTGTGATAGTTACAACTAAACGAAACAAAGTTTCTGCTTAGCAAAATGAATGCATCTCAACCCATTTTTAGCTGATTTCTTCCCTCTCAATTTTAAACCGTTATTTATTTATTTATTTCTATTGGTTGTTCCAAACATTACAAAGCTCATGATATATCATCTTTGATACATTTGACTCAAATGGGTTATGAACTCCCATTTTTTCCACAAATATGAATTTCAGAATCACATTGGTTACACATTCACATTTTTGAACAATAGCATATTAGTGACTGTTGTATTCTGCGACCTTTCCTATCCCCCACTATCCCCCCTCCCCTCCCCTCCCATCTTCCCTCTCTACCTCATCTGCTGTTGTTCAATTCTCTCCATTGTTTCCCCCCCATTTCCCCTCAAATCCTCTTATATGTAATTTTGTGTAACATTGAGGGTCTCCTACTATTTCCATATGCTTTCCCTTCTCTCTCCCTTTCTCTCCCCCAACTCGTCTTTGTTTAATGATAAACTTTTCCTCATGCTCTTCCTCGATGTTCTGTTCTTAGTTGCTCTTTTGATATCAAAGAAGACATTTGACATTTGTTTTTTTAAGGATTGGCTAGCTTCGCCTAGCATAATCTGCTCTAATGCCATCCATTTCCATGCAAATTCTATGATTTTGTCATTTTTTAATCAAGAGTAATACTCCATTTTGTATAAAAGCCACATTTTTTTATCCATTCATTTATTGAAGGGCATCTAGGTTGGTTCCACAGTCTAGCTATTGTGAATTGTGCAGCTATGATCATTGATGTGGCAGTATCTCTACAGTACGCTCTTTTAAGATCCTCAGGAAATAGTTCGAGAAGGGTGATAGCTGGGTCAAATGGTGGATCCATTCCCAGCTTTCCCAGGTATCACCATAGTACTTTCCAAATTGGCCTCACCAATTTGCAGTCCCACCAGCAGTGTACAAGTGTACCCTTTTCCCCACATTCTCACCAACACTTATTTTGTTTGACTTCATAATGGCTGCCGATCTTACTGGAGTGAGATGGTATCATAGGGTGGTTTTGATTTGCATTTCTCTGACTGCTAGAGATAGTGAGCATTTTTTCATGTACTTGTTCATTGATTGAATGTCCTCCTCTGTGAAGTGTCTGTTCAGGTCCTTGGCCCATTTGTTGATTGGGTTATTTGTTATCTTATTGTTTAATTTTTTTGAGTTCTTTGTATATTCTGGATATTAGGGCTCTATCTGAAGTGTGAGGGGTAAAAATTTGTTCCCAGGATGTAGGCTCTCTATTTACCTCTCTTATTGTTTCTCTTGCTGAAAAAAAAAATTAGTTTAAGTGAGTCCCATTTGTTTATTCTTGTTATTAACTCTTTGGCTATGGGCATCCTATTAAAGAATGTGGAGCCCGACCCCACAGTATGTAGATCGTAGCCAACTTTTTCTTCTATTAGACGCAGTGTCTCTGATTTGATATCTAGCTCCTGGATCCATTTTGAGTTAACTTTTTGCATGGTGAGAGAAAGGGATTCAGTTTCATTTTGTTGCATATGGATTTCCAATTTTCCCAGCACCATTTGTTGAAGATGCTATCTTTCCTCCATTGCATGTTTTTAGCCCCTTTATCAAATATAAGAAAGTTGTAATTTTGTGGATTGGTTTCTGTGTCCTCTATTCTATATCATTGGTCCAGCTGCCTGTTTTGGTACCAGTACCACGATGTTTTTATTACTATTGCTTTGTAGTACAGTTTGAACTCTTGTATCGCTATACCTCCAGATTCACACTTCCTGCTTAGAATTGCTTTTGGTATTCAGGGTCTTTTGTTTTTCCATATGAATTTCATGATTGCTTTATCATTTCTACAATAAATGTCATTGGGATTTTTATTGGCACCGATTTAAACCTGTAGAGAACTTTGGGTAATATCAACATTTTGATGATGTTAGTTCTGCCTATCCATGAACAAAGTACATTTTTCCATCTTCTAAGATCTTTTTCTATCTCTCTCTTTAGGGTTCTGTAGGTTTCATTATATAAATCTTTCACCTCTTTCGTTAGGATGATTCCCAAGTATCTTATATTCTTTGTGGATATAGTGAATGGAGTGGTTTTCCTCATTTCAATTTCAGAAGTTTTTCTGCTGATATACAGGAATGCCTTTGATTAATGCGTGTTGACTTTATATCTTGCCACTTTGCTGAATTCATTTATTAACTCTAGCAGTTGTTTGTAGACCCTTTTGAGTCTGTTAAATATATTATCATGTCATCTGAAAATAGCGATAATTTAAGTTCTTCTTTTCCTATTTTCATGTCTTTAATTTCTTTTGTCTGTCTAATTGCTCTGGCTAGTATTTCAAGAACTTAATCGAATAGAAGTGGTGATAGAGGGCATCCCTGTCTTGTTCCAGATTTTAGAGGGAATGCCTTCAGTTTTTCTCCATTTACGATGATGCTAGCCTGAGGTTTAGCATATATAGCTTTTACAATGTTGAGGTAAGTTCCTGTTATCCCCAGTTTTTCTAGTGTTTTGAACATAAAGGGAGGCTGAACTTTGTCGAATGTTTTTTCTGCATCTATCAAGATGATCATATGGTTCTTGTCTTTAAGTCTATTGATGTGGTGAATAGCATTTATGGATTTCCGTATATTGAACTAGCCTTGCATCCCTGGGATGAATCCTACTTGATCATGGTGCACAATTTTTTGATATGCTTTTGTATTACATTCACCAGGATTTTATTGAGAATTTTTGCATCCTAGTTTATTAGAGATATTGGTCTGTAGTTTTGTTTCTTTGAAGTGTTTTTGTCTGGTTTCGGGATCAGGGTGATTTTGGCCTCATAGAATGAATTTGAAAGAGCACCTTCATTTTCTATTTCTTGAAATAGCTTGAAAAGTATTGGTATTAATTCTTCTTTTAAAGTTTTGTAGAGCTTCGCTCTATACCCATCCGCTCCAGGGCTTTTTTTGGTTCGTAGTCTTTTGATGGCTTCTTGTATTTCTTCCTTTGTTATTGGTCTGTTTAAATTGTGTGTGTCTTCCTGACTCAATCTTGGCACATCGTATGACTTAAGAAATTTATTGATATCTTCACTATCTTCTATTTCATTTGAATATAGGGTTTCAAAATACTTTCTAATTATCTTCTGTATTTCTGTAGTGTCTGTTATGATAATGCCTTTTTCATGCCGTATGTTAGTAATTTGAGTTCTCATTCTTCTTCTCTTTGTTAGCATGGCTAAGGGCCTGTCGATCTTATTTATGTTTTCAAAGAACCAACCTTTAGTTTTATCAATTTTTTCAATGTTTTTTTTTGTTTCAATTTCATTGATTTCTGCTCTAATTTTAATTATTTCTTGTCTTCTACTACATTTGCTGTTGTTTTTCTTTTCTTTTTCTAGGTTTTTGAAGTGTAATGTGAGTTCATTTATTTTATTTTATTTTATTTTTTTTGAGGAAAGAACTCCAAGAAATGAATTTCCCTCTTAAAACTGCTTTCATTGTGTCCCATAGATTCCAGTATGTTGTGTCTGTATTGTCATTTGTCTATAAGAATTTTTTATATCCTCCTCTATGTCTTCTGTAACCCATTGATCATTCAGTAGAATATTGTTCATTTTTCCATATGATGTAGGATTTTTCCTTCCTTCTTTTATCATTTATTTCCAGTTTCATTCCAATATGATCAGATATGGTGCATGGTATTATCTCCAAGCCTTTATATTTACTAAGGGTTGCCCTATGGCATAATATATGAACTATCTTTGAGTAGGATCCTTGTGTTGCTGAGAAGAACGTGTATCCACTTGAGGATGGTTGATATATTCTATATATGTTGGTTAAGCCTAGGTTATTTATTGTGCTGTTGAATTCCATAGTTTCTTTATTCAGTTTTTGTCTAGAGGATCTTTCTAATGGCGAGATCAGTGTGTTGAAGTCACCCGTAGTTATTGTGTTGTAGTCTATTTGACTCTTGAACTTGAGGAGAGTTTGTTTCATGAGTGTTGCAGCTCAATTGTTTGGTGCATACAAATTGATAATTGTTATGTCTTGTTGGTGGATGGTTCCTTTTAACAGTACATAGTGTCCTTCGTTATCCCTTTTTATTAACGTAGGTTTGAAATTGATTTTATTTGATATGAGTATGGCTACTCCTGCTTGCTTCCGAGGGCCATGTGAGTGGTATGATTTATCCCAACCTTTTACTTTCAGCCTGTGTATGTCTTTACCTATCATATGAGTCTCCTGAAGGCAGCAGACTGTAGGATTTGTTTTTTTGATTCAGGTTACTAACCTATGTCTCTTGATTGGTGAGTTTATGCCATTAACATTTAAGGTTACAATTGAAATATGATTTTTACTTTCATTCATGTTTATTTATTTATTTATTTTTAGTTTGGCTAGTTTTTACTTTTTGGTTATTTTTCTCCCCCTTTACTGAGATACCTCCTGCTGTTAGTTTGGGGCACTATTTTTCAATTCCTCTTCTTCTAGTATTTTGCTCAAATGCTTTGCAGTGCTGGTGTTCTTTCTGCAAATTCTTTTAGCTTTTGTTTATCGTGAAAGACACTAATTTCATTGTCAAATCCCAAACTTAATTTTGATGGATACAGTACTCTTGGTTGGAATCCATTATTTTTCAGCGTTTGAAATACATTGTTCCAGGATCTACTCGCTTTCAAAGTTTGTGATGAAAATTCAGTCGTTAACCTAATTGGTTTACCCCAGAATGTAATCTGCCTCATTTCTCTTTTAGCTTTTAATATTCTCTCCTTGTTCTGTATGTTAGCTATCTTGATAATTCTATGTCTTGGAGTTGGTCTATTATGGTTTTGAATGTTTGAGGTCATGTAGGCTTCAAGGATTTGGCAATCCATTCCATCTTTTATCTCTGGGAAGTTTTCTAGAATTATTTCATTTAATATGTTGTCCATTCCTTTGGTTTGAATCTCTATGCCTTCTTCTATCCTGATGACTCTCAAATTTGTTTTTTTATGACATCCCATATCTCTTAAATAGATTGCTCATGGGATATAAGCATCTTTTCTGTGTTGACTATATTCTTTTCAAGTTGATAAACTTTGTCTTCATTATCTGATCTTCTGACTTCTACTTAATCTAGTCTATTTACAATATTCTCGTTTGAGTTTTTAATGTGGTTTATATTTTTCTGCATTCCTAGGATTACTGTTTGATTTTTTTAAGAACTCTGTCTTTTGGTAAAGCTCCTTCTTTGCCATTTGAATTTGTTTGTTTAATTCATTTTCAAAATATTCTTTTATTGCTTGGACTTGCTGCCTCATGTCTTCTCTAATATTTCTTTCCATCTGAGTTAGGGATGCATTGAGTTTTTTCCCTATCCCTGTTTCTGATGATTCTAGGTCCTCCTGTAGAATTAAGTTGTCCGGCATTATTTGTACACCTTTTTCCCTTGTTTTTTCATGAAGTTCACATTACTTTCCAGCTCCGTTTGATTGCTGTGTTTCTGCTCTCTTCTATATATTTGTTTTGGTTTTATATATCTCTATTGTAGCTCCTTTGTGTTGGTAGACTGTGCATGCTAAAGTGGATTCCACTGGGAAGGAATTCCGACGGCCGAGCTCCAGTGATGTCACCTCTCTGCTATGGTGGGCCCCAGGCTCTTTGCCCGGGTGTTCGCATGGGGGTGTGGGACTGTACTGTCTCTGTTTGTTTTCAGCTCCTGGTGGCGGGTGTGCAGGCAGTCACAAGCTGTCCAGTCACGCAGTCAGCGGGTGGGCTGTCATCGGCGGTTGTGCGATCTCTAGCCACCCATTAGGGCAGGCATATGGCAGGTGATTGGTCGCTGGTGGGCAGGCGGTCTCCAGCCATCCAGTCGCACCTGCAGCGGGCCGGCTGTTGCCGGCGGGCGAGCGTTCTCCAGGCGCCCAGTCACGCGGGCCTGGCCTCTAGTCCCCTGGTTTCTCCTGCTAGTCCTGGTTTCTCTTGCTACACCAGTTTTCCCCTGAGTAATGCCCTCGGCAGCTCAAACTGTACTCTGGCCTGCCGTTTCTTGGGTGTGGATTGTGTCTATTGGGAACCCCAGCACTCTATTGTTTTTTTTTTTTTTTTTTTTTTTTTCCGTTTGCCCCTTCCCCATCGCTGGCTAGACAGATTTTGTTTTCACCACTGATGGGAGGGGGAGTAGAAGGTCAGGTGCCTCTAGTTTCCCCCCCCATCTTTATTCAGGCTCTCTCTGATAATCCCTCCCCTGGAAAGCTTAGGAAAGATTTTATGCAAATATCCTACTGTATGGGAGATGAGCGGAAAACACACAACTGTTTTATTGTTGCAATCTGTCAGAGAGTGGCGGTGGTTACTTCAGCTCTCCAAGATGGTTGCCGTTGGTTTCCTTGGTGGAGTTTCCGTTGTGGGGGATAGAACTGTAGCGCTTCCTTCCCTGACTGAGATCCCGAACTCCGCCTGGGGCTCAGTGGGGGGTCAGCCGGCAGGATTCCACAGAATCTGCAGCAACGTTTCTCCCTGGATGCTAGTCGCTTCTCGGTGGTGCCCCGACGTCTGTAGCCACGGGGCGGGCCGCACGGATCAGTAAGCCCGGATCTCCGGTTGCATATTCAGCTCACGTTTGAGACTCAATTACCGGACCTCGTTGGTGGAAATCATTCTTTTAGGTTTCGGTGCACACCCATTTTTCTATAAGATCCTAACAAGATAGTCTTTTGTCATTTTAACTCGTTATTCACCTGCAATGTGGCGTGGTACACTGGGTGTGATGCACTCTATTCACGGCCAACTTGCAATGTCGAAATATTATGTTTTGTATGCACCATTTACTGAAGATAGTTTTCAGTACTAGGCAACCAATATGTAATTCAGGTTGATGAATATTTCTGAGAATTATCTTTTGAAAAGTTGATTATAAATCCACATTCATGATATGAATGAATTTGGGGAGTGCACAATAAGGCACATATATTTCATATTTTGAAAAATCTTGAGAGTATATATATATATATATATATATATATATATATATATACACAGAGAGACATTACAATGTAGCATTATGTATGCCAACGGAAATTTATCGTGAAATACATATCATCCAGAGATCCAAAAATATTAATTTTACTGAACATGGATTTATGTATAATGTTGTTCAAATAGGAGGCTCAGCCATAGGTTGAATTTTCAGTTTCAACAGCATTTAGGAGGAGTGATATCTTCTCACAATTTGTATCTGCCAAGTCAGCCACCTCACAAAAATGTACATGTAATACTAGGTAGGATTCTATATATGCATATAAAAATACATTTGCTGACTAGGCTACAGAGAAAGGGAGACATAAATTCACATGTTTGTTAACTTTAAAAACACATGGAGAACTATTTCAACAAAAAAAATTGACTAGATTTATAACTCCTACCCTATATAATGCAAAAGGCAAGTCCAAGAATACCAAACATGCCTCCTCTTAACTGCTTGTATTTCTATTCTGATTGGGTTATTATTTTCCATGATATTACGATTAGTAGTCAGAGTCTAGTAGGGTAGGGGTTAGTGTCAGGGATTCAGTATTTCAAATGGAAAATTGGAAAATGAATCCAATGTGTATGCAAATATGTGCTACACAAAAATGTTCCCACTCTCATCAAGAACTATGGCTTGACATTACTTTTGCCCCAAGTAAGACACAATTAGAGGAGAAGTGTTAGAAAATCTGTGAATACATATCTGGAATGGAATATGCTCAGTAGTTCACAACACTGGAGGTGGTAGAGGAGTTCCCAAAAGTAAGGGATAGGGTGAACACTCCACAAACATGAGGCTCTGCTGGCCTAAAGACTTCTTGAAGAACTGCCTCTGAGGTTGGGCACCTGAAAAATATGTTGTTTTCTGGAGCTTTAGCTTCATTTGTAGTGAGACCATCAAAGCTGGGTCTACATCTATGTGACCTGGAGGACATGGTTTCTTATTTTCCAGTGAAGATGAGGCAGCAGTGCTGAATTTGCTCTTTGTAGGTAAACTGTGACCACTGGGGACTAAGTGTCTCCCCATGTGGACTGTGAAGCCATTTGGTCATCCTCCAAATTTCATGGTGTTTCTTGCTGCTACACTGGGAGTTTGCTATTTGATTCAAAAATACAAGGATTTCTAGTGGGTCACAGTGCTGGAGGGAGTTCTGTCACATGTGGTGGGTCAGTTTCTGCAGGAGAATGCACCAAACATACTTCTAGCCCACATATATTGCCCCATTGACCATAGCAACTTGATTCTGAACATTGCCCTGTAATCTCTCAGTATTACAAGATGCCTTTATTTAGAAGGGACTGCTTGCTGCACCATGTCAGTCACAAGCCATTTGGAAGCCAATGGAAGATCCACAGGCCCCACCACAGATGTTTTATCATACACCTGACCACCACGGCTCTAGGCCCACTACTCAGCGGGCTCCAACTTTTTGGCATCTCTGTTCTACACGATTTTCATGAAACCGAGTCAATCAAAGCACTGTCTGGTATACTCATGATCAGCAACAGGACATCCAAAGGTCCTCCATTGCCACCTGGTCATGGGAAATTCAAAAATTTTATGGTATTTTTGTAGCCATTTTTCAATGATGATGTTGGAGGCACTGTGGGTTAAAATTCACTCCAGAACCATTAAATGTAGAGGAAGCACATTTCAATGAAAGCTTTGGAGAATTCTCACAGGCAAGGCTTCTCAAAAAGTGGCCAAATGGTCACATGAAGCCAGTCCCATTGAGGTCTACAATGAGGTCCATGTGTGTTTCGACTCTCAAATATGGCTGACAAGTCTTTCAGAATAAAATCACGTGATATCTTGGATGTGATTCCCAGTGCTCTGTTGAAAGCCACCCTGCACATAGATCTCAGTTTTCAAGGGGGACTCTCATGCATGGCCTCCGAAAATCCCAACGCAATTCATGGCAATAATTCTCTGAGTTCAGTTCCAGAACTCAGTCTCTAAGGGGAATCACACCAGAGTTCATGTAAAGGTGGACCCAGTCATCTCTTCCAAACACCAAACAAATGGCCACAATTAAAACCAAAACACTCCCACATGGCCCTCATGATCTTTCATATAGACACTCATCATAACCTCTGGCTGGATGTTTCCATGAGGGGCGAAACACAAGACAGTCTCCAAAATAATCTCCCTTGCCCCTTAATGGCCTAAAATCAGGGTTGCCTGGACACACTTCCTGTGAACTAGGAGTGATCAAATAGGCCTGCTGTTAATACTTCTCTGCTTCTCCAATTTGAGGCCTACTGACTGTGGGGTTTATTTTTTTATGTGAATTGGAGTCATTATAAAACCCAAGCACATATCGGCTAGCTTCTGCAGGGCTTTGAAGAAATCATTTGACCCAAAGGATCCCTATTCTCACTTGATGGAGGTCAGGAACCTAAAAGAGGAAGGGGAGAGACTTCATCCACAATGACTGCTCTTTTGGCCATTTTGGTTTTGAATGCACACATGGGATCATTCTTAAGATACATCAGGTGGTGAGAATCTAAGCCATTGCCTCAAACAGGGCCAAGAGGCTGATTCAGACACATCCCTTTTCAAAGCAATTAAGCAAAGAGCCACAGGTGATGCCCATTCATTTCCATTTGAAACCTGTTTTCTTCAGGCTTCACAAAGGGGTGGCCTGAAACAAAGACCTTCCTGACATTCAGGGCAACAGAACAATAGGTAAGCAAAGCAGGGTTTCTCCACTGAGACTTTATTGGTCACACTGATATCTGAGTTTTCTGAGATGCTCGCCATTCCCTTCAGCTATCCAGTACATGGCCATGTAACAGGGTTTGGAAATGGTACATATATTGGACACAAAACCATGAGCCTATTCTGTAGAGTGGCCAGAATTCAGGAAGAACGCACGAACTTTGGAAGATAGCGCGTGTTGCCCATCGATAAGGCAAGCCAAAATCCATTCATCAATTTGGCGGAATAAATGATGGGAAGCTTTCTACTAGACAGGACACATCAATTGATGCATTATCTTTTCTAATGTCTATAACCATGGACACAGTGGGATACACAGACATAGAAACACTCGCGTTGTCAAATGACTTACTAGAAACAGTTCACTCAAAACCAAACAAACCGCCTTTTCTATCTATTCTCAGAACATGAGGCAAATCCATAAACACACAGCGACACCCACAGAGGCACCTCCTTCCCCAAAGTAGGTCTGTGACTATCCAGAGTGTCCTCTGACTGGTGGGTTATAGTATGTTCCCCCGAAATGGCCTGTCCTGTCTCAGATCTGGTCTCTTTAACCAACTCTGTGAAGATGTCAGGAGCCACTGGTGAACCACTATCTGCTTTCTCAGGAAAGGCCCCTCTTTAGAGCTTTTCTGGCTTTTGGCCATTCTCATATCAGTAGGTACCAAGAAAGACTGACTCTGTCCTTGGTATATCCAAACAAGTGAGACCACTGGGACTGGGACTGGGACAGGCTCTGGGTGCCTGTCTTCCTGCATCCCAAGTTCTTAGAGTTCCATCACCAAGGAAGTGAGGTGAGGTCACTTCCTTCAGGAACTGAATGAGGTCACTGCCTTAGCAACAACTTTGTCCTAACAGTTGCTTCCAAGGGTCCCATGAGATGGAGGCTGCCCCTACGTCCTGTGACACTTTCACAAGTTAGAATGTATATCAACCATAGGCACCAGGGACCAGCTCTCCAAACAGGACTGTTTGAGTCCATATTCTAATGGGTGGCACTAGAGCAGATTATGCTTAGTGAAGCTGGCCAATCCCTAAAAAACAAATACCAAATGTCTTCTTTGATATAATGAGAGCAACTAAGAATAGAGCAGGGAGGAAGAGCAGGAAGAAAAGATTAACATTAAACAGAGACATGAGGTGGGAGGGAAAGAGAGAGAAAAGGGGAATTGCATGGAAATGGAGGGAGACCCTCATTGTTATACTAAATTACATATTAGAGGTTGTGAATGGAATGGGAAAATAAACAAGGTGAGAAATGAATTACAGTAGATGGGGTGGACAGAGAAGATCCGAGGGGAGGGGAGGGGGGATAGTAGAGGATAGGAACGGTAGCAGAATACAACAATTACTAGTATGAAATTATGTAAAAATGTGGATGTGTAACCGAAGTGATTCTTCAATCTGTATCTGGGGTAAAAATGGGAGTTCATAAATCACTTGAAGCTAATGTATGCTAATGTATGAATATGTTATGTCAAAAGATTTGTAAGGTTTTGAACAACCAATAATAAAAAAAAGAACAGAGAGGCTGATTCAGTAACAACCTTTCATCCTGACCAGGTTGTTTGCCATGGAAGTTGACTTTTGCTCTCTCAGGTCCTTCAGTGGTGCCTATATCTTCTCCAGGGATCACTTCTGCATGAAACTTTGAGTTTTTCAACAGGTGGAAGATTCACTACATTCCTCTATTTTAGGACCAACACTGTCCCTGCTCTTCTGTAAAGTTAGATTGAGGGAACAGTGTATCGTTTCGCTTAATAACAGGTTTGATTTGGGTTAGGAATCATTCTGCTTGATGAATAATGGTATTGGGAACCTGTGATATTTATAAGAATATATAGGTGAAATATAAGTATGAAAACAGAAATCTAGGTAAGATTGGAATCCCACTAGGGCATTGCGCTCTTGATTGGGATACTTAGCTTTGATACATGTTCTGCATAGATGTTTCAGATAAATCAATAATCAATGGCATAGGACCTTGTACCTTGGATGATTGAATGTAGAAGTGAGTATCCACTCAAACTGGGATAGTCGGTAGGATTAGGAAGATATTCTGTAGGTTTCAGAAGAAGAGTGAGTACAGGAATTGTAACAAAAGTTCTTTAGCAATAGGGTATCACATAGACAGTGAATGTAAATGTCAGCACATGTGAAGTGTTAGTCAAAATTGTGAACTGGTGAAAATATTTAGGAAAGCAGACATCAATAGAGACATTAGGAAATCAGGGAAAGTATAAAGTGAGTGATAGGATTAGACATTTGCAACAGGGCTGAGGTTGAATACATAGTCTTAGGAAGAAACAAATATGTTGTCATAAATAGGATTGACATTTGAGAGCATTAGGCAACCTGGACATGAATGTTTTTAGTAATCCATGCTCACTTTCCATTTAGGCTTTGGTACAATCATAAGTGTGACCTCTGCTTTTTGTGTCCAGAATATTACTGTGATAAATGCATACGTAGATCAGGTGACATGAGTATTTCTTCCACCATTTCTGGGAGCAACATTTTGAAGACGAATAAATTAGTATTGGGGTTACAAATAGATGTACCCTGTGTCTATGAATGTAGAGATAATGCATGAATAGACCATACTGTGAATAAATAATATAATTGGTTCCAACTTTAAATAAAGGATTGAATTGATATCTGAATATATACAGAAAATCTTATATTGATATACAATTATTCATTCCAACCAGTAATACATCTAATGGTAATATTAGGGTTATGTTTTATCATGAAGAGTGTGTGAGTTTTGCTTCAAAATGATTATGGAAATCAAAAATAATGTGTTTGAAATGAAGTCTCATGAAAAGACCAGTCAAGAAACCTGGAGGAATACATGTGTTCTGAATCAGTAAATGACTGAAAGTGAATCAAATGCCTATAAATTTGTGAACTTATGGATGAAATATATGTCCTATGATGTTCGTAAACTATAGAAATTCTATTGTACCAGTGTTGAATAAAATGAACTTCAAAATACACATCATGTCCCATAGGAATCTACTTGCATTGATGTTAAACAGGGTCAGTTAATGTAGAAATATTAGGATTGTATGCACCATTCACTGAAGTTAGTTTTCAGTAATAGGAAACAAATATGTATTTCAGGTGGATGAATATTTCTGAGAATAATCTTGTGAAATGTTGATTATAAATCCACATACATGAACATGAATGAATTTAGGTAGTATATATAAGACACATATATTTATGAACATGAATGAATTTAGGTAGTGTATATAAGACACATATATTTTATATTTGGAAAAAATTTGGAGAGTATATATATATATATATATATATATATATATATATATATATATATATTAAAAAACACACACAGACAATAAAATGTAGCAATATATATGCTAATCGAAATTCTTCATGAAATGTACATCAGCCACAGATGCAAAAATATTTATTTTACCGAACATCGATTTATGTATAATGTTGTTCTACTAGGAGGCTCACCCATAGGTTGAATTTTCAGTTCCAACAGAGTTTAGGAGGAGTGATCTCTTCTCACAATTTGTATTTGCCAAGTCAGACACCTCAGAAGAATATACGTGTGATACCAGGTAAGATTCTATATGTGCATATAAAAATACATGTGCTTAATTGGCTACAGAGAAAGGGAGACAGGTATTCACATATTTGTTAACTTTAAAAACATGTGGAGAACTATTTCAGTTAAAAATTAGCTAGATTTATAACACCTACCCTATATCATTCAAAAGGCAAGTCCAACTATACACCATGCCTCCTCTGTACTGCTTGTATTTCCATTCTGTTTGGATTATTTTTCTCCATCATATTAGGATTAGTAGTCAGAGTCTAGTAGGTTATGGTTTAGTGTCAGGTGTCCGGGCCGGCTGGACACTTCAACGTGGGCGTTGAACCTTGTTGGGGAGGAATGAAGGGACAAGAGTGATGAGAGAAGACAGCAAGACAACAGTTCTGATCATGCTGAAAACTTTTATAGTTCTCACAGTGTATTTATATGCTGCGGATGAGAAAGCTCTCTTATCGGCAGTTGCTGGATGTCTTCACAGGGTGAGATAACCTCAGGATATTTTAGGAAGACGGATAGCCGCAGGATGTCTCAGGGTGATAGATGGCTGCGGGATGTCTCCCAGGCAGGAAATCTCGCAGGGGTCTATTTCTTGTAAGTGTCAGGCTATTCTTTGAAGGAGAACTTCCTTCTAGCCCCTGACATCTTCCCCCTTTCTTATATTAAATATTTGACCATACCTTACAGGCCAATGTTTTAGGGGGTTATAGAGGCTCTGTTTCTCTAACAGGCCTTAGAATATCTCCTGATCTGATCGAGCATGTTTACTAGGAGATTTCGTGGTGGCCTAGGCATGTTTTTTAAGGAGACGGCTTTGAGGGGGAAGCATGCCAACTGCCATGCACCAGAGAGTGTCACTCAGAAGACTTGGGTTTTGGGAACCATGGATCCATCCTCCTGCAGTCCTTCCTGCACCCTCTGTTATTATGGCCTAACGTCCTCACTCCATGGGTGTGTCCTCCCCCAAACAGAGGGGCCCATGGAGGACGAACCCTTATGGCAAGGGCAGAAGATGGTTGGTCAGAGCTGTTACTTAGAGTTTTATATAAGAAAGAGAGATCTGTGGGCATGTAACCTTAAGAAATAAGCTTGTGAGGAGGGTAGAACATCCTTTTAAATGTTGGCAGCACGGTCTTCCATATCCAGGCGATGATAGTGGACCTGTAGGGGCTTAGAGGCCAAAATATTAATCTGTTCTTTAATAAATTGTAACAGCCTGTTTATAATGCAGGGTCCTAGGGACACCATTAAAAGTAAACCCAACAAAGGGCCTAATAGGGGAAGAAGATAGGGCAGAAATCCATTAAGCCCAGTCCAGAGGGGATTTTCAAATATTTCCCTTCGTCTCTTTTCTAGATCTTCTTGAAGCTGCTTAATTTTAGTGCATACTATGCCAGAATTATTGGCATAAATGCAGCATCATTCCCCTAAGGCCAAGCAAATACCTCCCTGGTTAGCTGTCAGCAAATTTAAGCCTCGTCTTTTTTGAAGGAACACTTCTGCCAGGGAGTCTATTTGGTCCTGCAAATCTTTAATGGTTCATGATAGAGTTTTTATCAGTTGTTACTGATAGAGTTTATAATTTGTTGAGACAGGCGATGGTAAGAGTAAATAGACGTGCCTAAGCCAGTGTACCTGTGCCCACAGGAACTGTTATTCCAAGGCTGGCAGATTGTTGGCTGCATCTGAAAAAGAAGAAATTTTGTCCTCATGAGGAGTCCCTCTGTCCCTGTTTTGAGGTAAGTCATTAACCTGTTTAACCAGGAGTTCTGGTAACCATCTTGGGGCTGTTTGATCTTGGTCCAAAACATAAGCTGAGCCTCCTCCCCAGATGAGGACAGGATCTGGGCCTTTTTATTTATTTGTAAGGGGATTGTGTCACATAACAGGTGGGCGAACAGAATTGGACGAGGGATGGCAGTGTCTGTCTGCTGCCAAATGGCCTTCATTGTCTAGGGTAAGAAAAATAAGGGCAAATAATGCATTGTTAAGGTGATGCCTGGGTGTGGTAAATACAAGGGAGGAAGCCTTAAGGAGGGTTAGCCAAGTTTTTAAGGTAAGGTGGGCAAGTTCCACAATGCCTTGGCCCTGAGGGTTGTATGGAATTCCAGGAGTATGACAAATTTGCAAGGTAGCACAAAACTGTTTAAACTTGGCAATGGTATATGTAGGATAAATATCTGTTTTAATATGTATTGGTTTACCCATAACAGAAAAGGCTGAAACAAGATGAGAAAGGACATTTTTGGTAGCCTCTCCAGAATGTGGTGATGCAAAAATAAAGCCGCTGAAGGTATCTACAGAAATGTGTATATATATTTGGCTATTACAAATTCAAGAAAATGAGTAACATCCATTTGCCAAAACTGATCAGGCAGTAATCCTCGGGGGTTAACTCCCAAGTGTTGAATGGGGAGGGAGGCAGCGCAACTAGGGCATGCTTTTACTATTTCTCGTGCCTGTTGCCTGGTAATTTTACAAAGTAATCAAAGGCTCTGGAAATTTAAATGGTGTATATTGTGTAACTCCGTGGCCTTTTGAATGGAGCCAACAAAAATTGGAAAGATGGAACGAGTTGCTGCATCAGCTTGGGCATTACCTTGAATTAGAGGGCTGGAAAGATCAGAGTGTGCCCTTATGTGTCCTAAGAAAAATGGGTGTTGTCTGACCTGAATTAGCTGCTGAAGCTGGTGAAACAGAAAGGCCGCATTGTTAGAAGCCTTAATGGGGGGTGAAATCACCAGCAGGTGCACAGAATGAGCAATGTAGCCACTGTCTTTATAAATATTAACAGGATTATAAAAAATGTTATAAAAACTTGTGTTATGTCAAACAATTCCACAAACTGTGGTGACTGATAGACAGTATCAAAGGTGGTAGGCTGGTTATTGACAACAAAGACCGCTCGGCCATTACAGGAACCATCTGTAAAGACAGTAAGGGCTTGAGGAATGGGAGCATTTTGAGTAATTTCAGGAAAAGTAAATGGATGTAACTGGACAAAATGTAAAGGGGGGTCATTGGGGAGGTGGTGATCAATTGTTCCCAAAAGCCTGATAGGGAAATACCTCATTCATCCCTTGTCTCTAGTAAAAATTGGGTTTGGTCCTTAGTATATGGAATAAAAATATTATCAGGGTCTTTGCCAAAATGTTGTAGAGAAATCAAATGACCTTTAAAAATAATAGAAGCTACCTGAGCAAGATAAACAGTAATAACCTTCGAGGATGTGGTGGGTAAATGGACCCAAAACAAGGGGCAGTCTTTATTATTAAAATGTGGATCTCGCTGCCAAAATATTCCTGTGGGTGTATGAGGAGTGTGTAAAATAACCAGAACCAGAGGAAGGTTATAAGAAATTTGCGTAACAAATTGTTGGGCAATGGCTTCTGTGACTTGGTTTAATGCCTGTTATGCCTTGGGAGTAAGATTTTGAGGGGAGGAGGGGTGGGAATTACCTCTCAAAATATCATTAAGGGTCAAAAGTACACAAGTGCATAATTTTAAACATGTTATTAGCCATTGAATATGCCTCAGTAATTTCTGAAAATCTTTAAGGGTGTGAAGATGGTCCACATGTAGTTGTATTTTAGAAATTTGGATCTGATTTCTGTAGAATTTTAAGGCACAAACTTTTATAAGAGTCCTGTGTTTGAACCTTATTAGGAGCTATCTGTAGTCCCAAGGTAGTGAGGATTTTGTAAAAGTCCAAGTAACAATTATTAAGATCATGGGTATTAGGTGCAGCAATTAACAAATCATCCATATAATGTAAAATATAAATTTGTGGCCCTCGCTCTCTCACAGGGTCTACTTCTTGAGCAACGTATTTTTGGCAAAGAGTAGGGATGTTGGCCATACCTTGGGGAAGAACCTTCCATTGAAGTCTCTGCATAGGGCCCTGAATATTAATGCAAGAAAGACTAAAGCCAAAATAGGGTCTATCCACAGGATACAAAGGAATGGTAAAAAAGCAATCTTTTAAGTCCATAACCATTTTACAATAGTTTTTGGAAATAGCCACTGGTGTGGGAATGTCTGGCTGTAGTGCTCCCATCGGGAGTATAACTTTATTAATGGCACACAAATCTTGTAAAAGGCGCCACTTGCCTGATTTTTTCTTGATAACAAAAATAGGAGTGTACGATGGTGAGGTTGAGGGCTCTACATGGCGGGCTGCCAGCTGTTCCTTCACTAACATGGAGGCAGCCTCCAAATTTTCTTGGGTAAGGGGCCACTGATCCACCCACACAAGAGTCTGAGTCTCCCAAATAATTTTATCTCCATGGGAACAGGAGCGTCAGGAACCGACACTAAAAATCCAAATATCCAAGTCCATATGTATTTTTTTTTATTGGTTGTATAGGCTCCACCAGTCCTTGTCTCAGCCTCCCAAGGCCTGTACCAGGGACAAAATTCATACGGAGCATTTGATGAGTCACCATGGAATTGGGACTGGCAAGAATAACTTCTATTTGACTCAAAATATCTCCAGCCCATAGGTAAACAGGGAGGTCAGGAACAACGAAAGAAGTGACAGTTCCCTTATTACCCTCTTTATCAGTCCAGCTAAGAGCAGTAGAGCTGACCAGAGGATTTTTTGACTTTCCTATCCCTTTAAGGTCAGTCAAGGATGGGGTGAGGGGCCAACCTGATCGCCAGTATTTTTGAGAAATAATTGTCGCATCAGCTCCAGTAAGTACAATTGCTTGGTATTCCTTTCCTTCAATAAGTAAGGTAAGGGTGTGTCTAATATGAGAAATGAGATGAACCCAATATACCTCAGAGGAGCCCAATATACCTCAGCAGTCCCCCACAGTAGGTTTGGGAGGTGGAAATGCCCCTTAATCTAATGGAAGAAGTATTAATTGTGCAAGACTTTTTCCTCCTGGGATGGCCACAACTCTATTAATAACTGTGGCCATTATTTTTATTTCTCCAGTGAAATCATTATCATTAATGCCAGGGAAGACCTGAACACCTTGTAAGGTAGTAGAGGCTCTTCCAAGAATAAGGGCACACGTATGAGATGGAGGGGCACCCATAATTCCAGTTGGTATTATCTGGGGCCCTTGCATTGAGTCTAATATTGTATCAGTGGTGGCACAGAGGTCCAATCCTGCACTGCCCGGAGTGGGTAGTTGGAGGGAGCCAATTGTGGAGAAGGATTTTGAGGTAGGTTGGGAGTTTGGGAGGGAACAAACCTCATTGCCCCAGGGAGTTTCCTGAGAAGTAGGAAGAAATAGGCTGTCTGAGGGCATTTGTCATTGATCTACACTCACTGGCCCAGTGATGACCTTTACCATATCAAGGACAAAGTGTAGCTGGGGTCGGTTTAGCTCCAGTTTGAGGAGACACTATTCTTACTCTTTGTTTGCCTGTCGGACACCTGCGTGCAAAATGGCCTGGTTGTTTACAAGTAAAGCAAGTACTTGAGCCAGTATTGTAAAAGGCCTTGGTAAATGCGGCACTAATTTGAGACCCATCGCATGGGCTGCACCCACACCTGCACAGATTCTAATAAAGTCAGAAAGTTTCCCTTTATCCTTATGATGTCGAAGAACATCCTGACATGCCGGGTTGACATTTTCAAAGGCAAGATGTTTTACAAAGGTGCTTTCGCTTTCGCTTGGTCCAAGCAAGCATTCCACAGCTAGGTAAAGCCGGGGAACAAAGTCGCTATAAGGCTCATCGGGCCCTTGTCGAGTTCTTCCAGGGAAGTGATAGCCGAGGCCCTTTCAGGGAGGCATCTCCAAGCAACTAAGCCAGCCATCTAAATCTGCGCAAAAAGTCCAGCAGGGAAACGTGCCCGTTTAGTTTTAGTGTCAAAAGTTGCATTGCCCACTAGCTTAACATAAGTCCAGGATTTAGAGGAGGCCTTTGTTAATTTTTTTTGAGTAGTTTCTGACAGGGCTCTTTGAAATCTGCATTCCATAGCAGGAAGTCTCCGGCACTGAGGGCAGCTAGGTCTAAAAATTTCCAATCATTGGGAGTAAGAAATTGTGTGCTGCAGCTTTCTAATAAAGCCAACGTATAGGGCACAGTGGGGCCATAGTGAGCACAAGCCTTTTTAAGTTTTTCAAGAAAATGGAGGCTAAATTTTTTGTAGACACTCTGGGTTCCTTCCTGCCTAGGGGTGAACTCCTCATCCTCTAAGTCCTGATCTCCTTGATCCATTTCCCCCGCTTCCTCCTCTTTTTCCTCTTCTAAGTCTTTGACCTCAGCCTGGGCAGGCTTATCTATCTGACTGGTGGTGACTGGAAGGCGAGCACAGGCCGATGGAGCGGCTTCGCCTTTGTATTAGACCACTGTGGGCCAGCTTGTGTTGACTCCATTCCTAAGGCTAATGAAGAGAGCTCAGAGTCAAGGGATCTTTATTCTTTTAAAAATTGGATCTGTTCCTGTCCATGTTGGAGAGACTCTCTCAAGGGAGCCAGGTTAGGCAAGGGAAGTGGGGAAAAAATATCTGGGGGGACATTTGGCCCCTGAAGGGCCAGAGCACAAAAGGCAGGAGGGATATAGGAGGGAGGGGAATGTGTAAGTCCTATAGTCTGTGGCAGGGTCCTGAGAGGTGGAGAGTCTTCTGAATGGTAGCGAGCTGCTTCCTTCTCCAAGGTAGCCTCCTCCCCAGGGGTCAATGTTTCTCCGGGATTTAAAACTGCATAAAGGCGGTTGGAAACCATTGGAGCCTTATTCATTAGGGTGGGATTTTGAGGAAGATCAGGAAGGTCCCAGGGTCCTGGGGAGACTAAGAAGGGTCTATGTCTATACTAACTGATGGGCATGCCGAGAAGGGACGAGAGGTCTTTTGCATAGTCTCTTCCCCAATCCTGACAAGTATTAAGGTACCATTGTCAAAGGGTGAACTTTTAAGAATTTCACTAATTTATTTCCAGAAAGAAAAGGTAGGAACAGGCACTTTTTCTGGGCCAAAGGATTCATAATAATCTTTTAAAATGTCTCCTACTCCAAGCCATCTTTTACCATCAATGGTACCTTCAAGGGGAAACCATGGAAAAAATTCTTCGATGTATGAAAAGAAAAATATTAAGTCATTTTTCTTAACACGTGCCCCCCATGTATTTAAGGATTCCTTGTGGCCTGACAAAAACAAATCATGTGACGAAACTGCTTGTCCCATGGTGGGTCACTCACTGTGCGTCATCCCCACTCTCCTCCTGGATCTGTCTCTCAGTGGTGTCTGCTGAGGCAATCGCGAGCTCCACTTGTCCAAATCTTCCAGGAGGACAGGGTTCCCCCTCAGTCAAAGGCTCGAGCCGCAGTCGTTGGGCGCCAGTTGTCCTGGCCTGCAGGACACATCAAAGTGGGTAGCAAACCTAGGTGGGGAGGAATGAAGGGACAAGAGACACGAGAGATGACAGCAAGACAAAAGTTCTGATCAAGCTGCAAACTTTTATTGTTCACACAGAGGAATTTATATGCTGGAGATTTGAAAGCTCTCTTATCAGCAGTTCCTGGATGTCTTCACAAGGTGAGATAACCTCAGGATATTTCAGGAAGACAGATGGCCACAGGATGTCTCAGGAACACAGATGACTACAGGATGTCTCCCAGACAGGATGTCTCCCTGGGGGCTGTTTCTTGTAAGTGTCAGACTATTCTTTGAAGGAGAATTCCTTCTACCCCTTACAGTCAGGGATTCAGTATTTCAAATGGAAAATTGGAGAAAGAATCCAATGTGTATGCAAATATGTGCTACCCAAAAATCTTCCCACTCTCATCCAGAACAATGCCTTGACATTACCTTCACCCCAAGTAAGACACAATTAGAGGAGAAGAGTTAGAAAATCTGTGAATACCCATCACGAATGGAAAATGCTCAGGAGTTCACAACCTTGGAGGTGGTAGAGGAGTTTCCAAATGTAAGGGAGAGGGTAAAACTCCACAAACATGGAGCTCTGCTAGACTAAAGACTTTTTGAGAAACTGCCTCTGAGGTTGGGCACTTGAAATATATGTTGTTGTCAGGAGCTTTAGCTCCCTTTGTAGTGAGACCATCAAGCTGGGTCTGCATGTATGTGACCTGGAGGACATGGTTTCTTATTTTCCAAAGGACATGAGGCAGCAGTGCTGAATTCTCTCTTTGTAGGTAAACTGTTGTCACTGAGTGCTAAGTGTCTTCCAGTTTGGAAGCCATTTGCTCATCCTCCAATTTTGTTGTGTTTCTTGCAGCTGCACTGGGAGTTTGGTATTTGCTTCATGAAATACGAAGAGTTCAACTGGGACACAGTACTGGAGGGAGTTCTGTCACATGTGATGGGTAAGGGTCTGCGGGAGAATGCACCAACCAGGCTTCTATCCCACATAGCTTGCCCCCTTCACAATAGCAATCTGATTCTAAACATTGCACTGAAACCTCTCCATATAACAACATACCTTTACATACAAGGGTCTGGGGGCTGCACCATGTCAGTCACAAACCATTTGAAAGCCAATGGCAGATCCACATCACCCAACCACAAATGTTTTAACACACACCTTCACACCACTTCTCTAGGCCGACTACTCAGCAGGGTCCAAATTACTGCCATCTCTGTTCTACACCATTTTCCTGAAACCCAATCAAACAGGCACTGTCTGGTATACTCGTGATCATCAATAGAACATCCAAAGATTCTACAGTGCAAAGTGGTCATGGGAATTTCAAAAATTTCATGGTAATTATCAGACATTTTTCAAGGATGAAGTTGGAGGCACTGTGGGTTTCAATTCATTCAGGAACCATTAAATGGAGAGGAAGCTCATTTCATTGAAAATTCTGGAGAATTCTAACAGGCAAGGCTTCCCAAAGACAGGCAAAAAGGTCACATAAAGCCAGGCGTTTGAGGTCTACAATGTGTGGTCCATGTGTGTTTTGACTTGCAACTATGGCTGCCAATTCTTTAAGAATAAAATTATGTGATATTCTTCCTGAGATTCCCAGTGCTCTGTGGAAAGCCACCCTGGGCCTAGATCTCAGTTTCCAAGGGCAACTCTCATGTGTGGCATCCTAAAATCCCAACACAATACATGGCAATACTTATTTGAGGTCCATTCCAAAACTCAGTCTCTAAGGGGAATCACACCAGTGTTCAAGACCAGGTGGACCCATCATCTTTTCCAACAGCCACAAAAATGACCTCAATTAAAACCAAAACACTTCCACATGGCCCTCATCTTCTTTCATATCGACACTCATCATAATCTCAGGCTGCAGTTTTCACAGCCAAGGACAGTATCCAAAATAAGGTCCCTTGCCCACATTTGCCTAAAGTCAATGTGGCTGGGAAACCCTTCTAGTGAACCAGGAGTGATCAAAGAGGCCTGCCCTTAATACAGCTCTGATTCTCCATTTGAGGCCTAATGAATGTGGGGTTTAGATTCTTTATGTTAATTGGAGTCATGAGAAACCTATGAACGTATGATCTAGTCTCTGCAGGGCTTTGAAGAACTCATTTGACCAAAAGGATCCCTATTCTCATAGATGGACGTCAGGAACCTTACAGAGGAAGGTGAGAGACTTCATCCACAATGACTGCTCTTTTGGCTCTTTTGGGTTTGGATGCAAACGTGGGATGCTTCTTTAGATCCATCAGGTGCTAAGAATCTAAGCCATAGCCTCACACAGGGCCAAGAGGCTGATTCAGACACATCCCTTTCCAAAGCAATTAAGCAAGGAGCCACAGATGATGCCCATTCATTTCCATTTGAAAACTCTTTTCTTCAGGCTTCCCAAAGGGGTGGCCTGAGGCAAAAAACTTCCTGACATTCAGAGCAACAGAACAATAGGTAATTAAAAGTACCAAAGCAGGGTTTCTTCACTGAGACTTGTCAGAAGCCAGTGGTGAGCCACTATCTGTTTTCTCATACAAGCCCCCTCTTCAGAGCTTTCCTGGCATATGGCCATTCTCACATCTGTAGGTACCAAGATAGGCTGACTCTGTCCTTGGTAATTCAAAACTAGTGACACCACTGGGAGTGGGACTGGGACTGGCTCTGTGTGCCTGGCTTCCTGGATGCCAATTTCCATCACCGAGGAAGTGATGTGAGGTCACTTCCTTCAGGATCTGAATGAGGTCACTGCCTTGGCAACCACTTTGTCCTAACAGTTGCTTCCAAGGGTCCCATGGGATGGAGGCTTCCCCTACTTAATGTGACAATTTCACAAGTTAAAATGGTATATCAACCATTGGCACCCGGGAACAGCTCTCCATACAGGCCTGATTTGTCCATCTTCTCTACATTAAGAAGAGAGAAGCTGATTAAGACACAACCCTACATCCTGACCAGGTTGTTTGCCATTGAAGATGACTTGTGGTCTCTCAGGTCCTTCATAGCTGCCTACATATTCTCCAGGGATACTTTCAGCATGGACCTTTGAAGTTCTCAGCAGGTAGAGGATCCCTACATTTCAGTATTATAAGACCACCTCTGTCCCTGCTCTTCTGTAAAGTAAGATTGAGGGAACACTGTATGTTTAGGGTTAATAACAGGTTCAATTTGGATTAGGAATCATTTTCTGGATGAATAATGGTATTGGCAACCTGTGAAATTTATAAGAATATAGAGGTGAACTGTGTGTATGAAAATAGAAATCCATGTAAGATTGGAAGCCCAGAAGTGCATTGGGCCCTTGATTGTGATACTGAGCATTGAATTACATTCTGCACAGATGTCTCAGATAAATTGATATACAATGGCATAGGACATTATACCTTGGATGATTGAATGTAGAAGCGAACATCCGGTCAAAAAGGGAGAGTCAGTAGGAATAGGAAGATAGTAGGTAGGTATAGGAAGAAGGGTGAGTGTATGATTTGGAACAAAATTTCTTTAGCAACAGGGTTTCGGATAGAAAATGAATTTAAATGTCAGCACATGTGAAGAGTCTGTCACAATGATGAAGTGGGAAAAATATGTAGGTAAGCAGATATCAATAGAGACATTATGAAATCAGGGTTGAGTTTGAATATGCAATCTTAGGAAGAAACAAATATGTAGTCATCAATAGGATTGACATTTGAGAGCATAAGTAATCTTGGACATGGATGATTTTAGTAATCCATGTTAATTTTCCATTTTGGCTTTGGTACAATCATAAATGTGAACTTTGAATTTAGTGTCCAGAATATTTCTGTGAATAAATGTATATGTAGATCAGGTGACATGAGTATTTCTTCCACCATTTCTGGGAGCAATATTGACTGACTACTTCTGATTGATAGGTACAGATTCTTTATGTGAATTGGAATCATGAGAAACCCAAGCACCTCTTCAGGGATTGAAGAACTCATATGACCCAAAGGATCCCTATTCTCAATTGATGGAGGTCAGGAATCTAACAGAGGAAGGGAAGATACTTCATCCAAAATGACTGAACTTTTTGCCATTTTGGTTTTGGATGCACACATGGGATCTTTCTTTAGATCCATCAGGTGCTGAGAATCTAAGTCACAGCCTCACACAGGGCCAAGATGCTGATTCAGACACATCCCTTTCCAAAGAAATTTAGCAAAGAGCCATAGGTGATGCCCATTCATTTCCATTTGAAAACTGTTTTCTTCAGGCTTTACAAAGGGTTAGCCTGAGGTAAAGAACTTCCTGACATTCAGGGCAACAGAAAAATAGGTAAGCAAAAGGCCCAAAGCAGGGTTTCTGCACTGAGACTTTCCTGGTCACACTGTCCCTGCTCTTCTGTAAAGTTAGATTGAGGGAACAGTGTATGGTTAGGGTTAATAAAACGTTCGATTTGGGTTAGGAATCATTCTGCAGGATGAATATTCGTACTGGGAATCTGCAATAATTACAAGAATATATAGGTAAAATAAAAGTATGAAAACAGAAATCTAGGCAAGATTTGAAGCTCAGATGGGCATTGGGCCCTTGAGTGGGTTACTTAGCTTTGAATTATGTTCTGCACAGATGTCTCAGATAAATCGATATACAATGACATAGGACCTTGTACCTTGGATGATTGAAAGTTGAAGAGAACATCCAGTCACAAAGGGAAAGTCCGTAGGTTTAGGACGATAGTCTCTAGGTTTAGAAACAACAATGAGTATAGGATTTGGACCAAACGTTCTTTAGCAATTGGTTTTCAATAAGAGAGTGAATGTAAATATCAGCACATGTGAAGAGTCAGACACAATGATGAAATGGGGAAAATATGTAGGAAAGCAGATATCAATAGAGACATTAACAAATCAGGCAATGTATAAAGTGAGGGATAGGATTAGACATTTTCAACAGGGTTGAGTTTGAATATATAATCTTAGAAAGAAACAAATACATAGGATTTATCAATAGGATTTACATTTTAGAGCATTAAGCAACCGGGACATGGATATTTTTAGTAATCCATGCTCACTTTCCTTTTAGGCTTTGCTACAATCATAAGAGTGACTTTTGCTTTCTGTGTCCAGAATATTACTGTGTTAAAATTTATATGTAGATCAGGTGACATGAGCATTTCTTCCACCATTACTGGGAGCAATATTTTGAAGACGTATAAATATTGGGGGAACAAAGTGGAGTACCCTGTGTCAATGGATATAGAAATAATGTATGAATAGACGATACTGTGAATAAATAATATAACTGGTTCCAACTTTAAATAGTGGATTGATTTGATATCTGAAAATATACTGGAAATCTTAAACTGATATTCATACATTCACTACAACCAGGTATACATCTAACGGTAATATTAGGGTTATGGTTTATCATGAAGAGTGTGTGAGTTTTGCTTCAAATATGATTATGAAAATCAAAAATAATGTGTTTGGAAAGAAGTCTCATGACAAGACCAGTCAAGAACACTGGAGGAATATATGTGTTCTGAAGCAGGAGGTGATTGAAATTGAAACAAATGCCTATAAATTTGTGAACTTGTGGATGAAAGATATATCATATGATGTGCATAAACTGAAGAAATAGTAATGTACCACTGTTTAATAAAAATGAACCGCAAAATACACATCATGTCCCATAGGAAAATGCTTGCATTGATGTTGAACTTGGTTTTACTGTAGAAATATTAGGATTTGTGTGCACCATTCACTGAAGTTAGTCTTCAGTACTAGGAAACAAATCTGTATTTAAGGTGGATGAATATTTCTGAGAATAATCTTGTGAAAAGTTGATCATAAATCCACATACATAAATATGAATGATTTTAAGGAGTGTATAATAAGATTCATATATTTCATATTTTGAAAAATTTGGAGAGTATATATATATATATATATATATATATATATAAATAAATATATATATACACACACACACACACACACACACACACACACACACACACAGAGACAGACATTTAAACTAGCAATATATTTGCCAATTGAAATTCATCATGAAATATGTAACATCCACAGGTGCAAAAATATTGATTTCACTGAAAATGGATCTATATATAATGTTGTTCTAATAACAAGCTCACCCATAGGTTGAATTCTCAATTCCAACAGTGTTTAAGAGGAGTGATCTCTTCTCATAACTTGTACATGCCTAGTCAGCAACCTCACAAAAATGTACGTTTGATAACAGGTAGGATTCTATATGTGCATATAAAAATACATGTGCTGAATAGTCTACAGAGAAAGGAGACACCAATTTGTTGAGAGCCACAGCTTAAGGGGCCCCATCAAACTTCCAGTTACCAGCAACATTCCCCTGCGAGATGATTATTGGCTCACAGCGGCGCCAGCAACATCTAGCTGATTGGCTCCTCTGTGGTGATGCACAATGGAGATGCTCATTGAGCTTTTTCCCCGCTCTTTCCGACTGCCAGCTGATGATTGGCTCACAGCAGCCCCAGCAACATCAAGCTGATTGGCTCCTCTGCGATGATGCACATTGGGCAGTTTCCCTGCCCTTTCAGACCACAGAGCTGCTCATTGTGGGACTTTTTTGGCTCCACCCACCTGACCCAGCCATATGGCCTCAAGAGCAGGAGGATTGTGGGAGGTGGAGAGGCTTGTGGGTGTGCCAGAAACTTTGCAAGGAAGCCAGTGATGGCAGTTGGGCTCTGAGGGTTTTTCCTAAGGAGCTGTTTTGCTTGGCGTGTGTGGTTCTAAAAATAAACTTTGTTTCTTTTGAAAAGTCGCTCTTGAATCGTGCCCAGCCAGACTGCAGCATTTGGTAGCTCGCACGGGGAGCCACTGAGGGTAAGTGATAAGGTAAACTGCTAGCCCCTGAGGGAAGGGCGAGAGGATCGGTAGCCATTTTAAGATTCCTCTTTTGTTTTGCTTCACTTTTGTTGCCTGTCCATGGAGATGAGTGAGATGGATGAAAAACCGCTCACATCTGAGAAAAAAATTATTTACTTCTGAGGAACAGATAGGGAGAAAGGACGGATGCACATGTCAGTAGGATATAAAGGCTATAATGACTTTTTGTTGTTCCCTTTTTATTTTATTCTGTCTCGGTTTTGTTTGGCATCGTCTTGTTGGGTTGTATTATAGTAGAAATACAGGATCAGAAATTAGTAAAAAAACAAACTGAAAGAGTGTTAAGTAAATTGTTAGAGGAAGGAGGCACCTCAGTAAAGTCAAGGACAGTCAGGGCATACGTTGATACAATACAAAAATGTAGCCCATGGATTTTTAAGGAGTTATTAAATATACCATAATGGAACCATCATGGTGAAGATTTAAAAGGGGGGAAAAGAACAGCCCAGGGACTCTGACAGTTGGCACATTGCCATTGAGGACGTTTATATCTGGTTTGCTTAGTCCAAAGACTTCAGATCAGACAAAGATAGAGGAACAAAGCTTAGGTCAGAAAAAGCCATCAGGGGCAAAGTTACAAAAGGAGACTGCTACTAACAACTTTCAATAACTAGAGGGCGTAAGTGTCCAACCAACAGCGCCTCCTCTACAGGAGACTGTTACTAACACCTTTCTATCACCAGAGTATGTAAATGTCCAAATAACAAGGCCACCTCCATATGCTAGGAGGCCCCCAAACCCCGCAGTTGATAGTTCGGTTCCTGAGACAGGATCTCAAGTATTAACATGCCCTGTATTTGAGGTAGGAGGGCAGCGAATTCACCATGCTTTAAATTTCAAAATAGTGAAGCAGCTAAAAGGGGCTGTAACAACCTATGGTCCTCAAGTACCCTTCATTGTAAGCTTGGTCGAATCCATTAACAACTTGAATATGATGCCAGTAGATTGGGCTAATATGTGTAAAGCTGTGCTAAATGGAGGTCAATACCTTTTATGGAAGGTTGCCAATGAGGAATTTTGCAAGGAGACGGCTAGGTGAAATGCAGAAGCTGGTTATCCTCAGAGAAATCTAGATATGTTGTTAGGAAAGGGACCTTATGAGGACCAGCAGCAACAAATTGCATATGATCCTGGCGTATACGCACAAATTGCTGCAGAGGCGGTTAGGGCATGGAAGACTTTACAAGGACATGGAGGTTTACAAGGTCAATTATCTAAGGTAATACAAGGAGCTAATGAATCTTACACTGAATTTGTAGATAGGCTTATTCAAACAGCTACCAGAGTTTTGGGGAATACAGAACAAGCAATGCCATTAATAAAAAACTGGCTTATGACCAAGTGAATCGTAGGTGCAGAGATATCACTAGACCATGGAAACATGAAGATTTAAACACATATATTAAATTATGTAAAGACATTAATGAATAAGAGGAAGTCATGGCAGCTGCAGTAAAACAGGCTTTAGATGCCAGAGACATCAATGAACAAGGGCAATTTGTGGCAGCTGCATTAAACAGGCTTTAGATGCAAGGCCAGGAACATGCTACAATTGTGAACAAACAGGACATTTTAAAAGGAATTGCTCCATAGGAAGAGGGTTTAACAAAAATAGGTACCAAAGGAGTAGAATACTGGGTATTTGCCCACGATGCCGTAGAGGGAGACATTGGGCTAATGAATGCCGTTCTCAAACCACCATAGAGGGTACTTCATTATCAAAAACGAACAAGGACTAGCTGTTTATCCACGATATCATGGAGAAAGGCACCGGGCTCCATTGCCAAAAAATGGACAGGGGAGCCCAATGCTCTGGGGCCCAAAACCACAAATATACGGAGCACTGGAGGAACCCAGCAACCCCAGCAGTGTAGTGCCCAGGACACATTGTGCATCAGACGCCTCATCAGACAAATCAGAGGGAGCGCAGGGTTAGACATCTGCACCTCCGTCAGATCAGTACTAACTGTAGAGATGGGGGTTCAAATCATTCACACATGGTGAAAGGACCTCTTCTCAAAGGAACAGTAGGCTTATTATTGGGACGCAGCTCTTCTAATCTAAAAGGACTTATGATAAGTCCTTGGGTAATTGATCCCAATTATGAAGGTGAAATAAAATTTATAGCCAGTTCTCCAAAGGACATATCAGTAATTTCACCAGGAGATAGAATAGCACAGTTACTAATAATACTCAGTCTGCATGATAAATTTTCCAGTCGTGCTGTAGAAAGAGGTTCCAAGGGATTAGGCTCCACAGGTGTAGATTTGGTTATGCTTTCTTTAAATTTAGATTCTCGCCCCAGGCTAAAACTAAATATTCAAAGACACGAATTCAATGGGCTACTTGATACAGGTGCAGATGTTAGCATTGTCTCTCATCAAGAATGGCCAAAACATTGGCCATTACAACAATACACTCAAACATTTTGAGACCTAGGAGTGGCAACTAATCCCCATAGAAGTGCAATGGTATTGGATTGGAAGGATCCTGAAGAATGTGAAGGAACTATACAGCCATATGTATTGGATAATCTTCCCGTAAATTTATTGGGATGAGATGTCCTAGATCAATTAGGTTTGACATTAACAAATAACATCAATCAAAATGTACACACTATTATGGCTAGAGAAGGTTTTAGGAAAGGAAAAAGATTAGAAAAACAAGAACAAGGTATAGCAGCGCCAATACAAATAGACCAAGCAACAGACAGACATGGGTTGGATTTTCAGAAAGGGCCACTGAGACAATAAAAATTACTTGGAAATCAGAAAGACCAGTATGGCTTCTTCAGTGGACCCTGACTAAAGAAAAGATACAAGCAGCCCAGTTCCTGGTCAAACAACAATTAGCGGAAGAACATATACAACCTTCTGTATCTCCCCATTATACTTTCATTTCTGTCATCAAAAAGAAATCTGGTAAATGGAGATTATTGCAAGATTTAAGAGCCATTAATAATGAGATGGTTATTTTGGGACCTGCTCAATCAAGGATTCCTCAATTGTCTGCTTTGCCAAAAACTTGGTATGTTTTAGTTATACATATTAAAGATTGTTTTTTTTTTTTTTTTCATTTCCAATTCTTCTTGAGGATAGTCCAAGTTTTGCATTTACTATCCCTGCACTGAATCATGAAGGTCCTGATCAGAGGTATGAGTGGAAAGTACTCCCTCAAGGGATGGCTAACAGCCCAACTATTTGTCATATTTATGTTAACAAAGTAATCCAGCCACTTAGAAATCAAAATCCTGAACTACAAATATTTCACAATATGGATGATGTGTTATTAGCACACAAGTTAAAAACCCATTGCTAGAATGTTATGCCACACTTACAAACTTATTAAAAAATTATAATCTAGGGATATCAATTGATAAAATACAATTAAATTTTCCAATTAATTATTTAGGAGTTCTATTATCCTCAACCATGGTCAGTCCACCAAAAATTCAAATACGAGTAGATCAACTCAAATCAATTAATGACTTTCAGAAGTTATTAGGAGACATTAATTGGATAAGGCCTTATCTAGGTATACCAACAGGACAGTTGGGACCTATATTTGATATCCTAAAAGGTCCATCTGATCCAAATTCACCCAGAATGTTTACGCCTGAAGCAATAAAGGCATTAAAAATCATTGAAACATATATGGGAAATATGCATTTGGATAGATTTGATAAAATAATGCCTTTATTATTTATTGTACTACCAACAAAAAATATTCCTACAGGAGTATTTTGGCAAGAAGGTCCATTATTATGGATACATTTATCTTATTCTTCTAACACTATTATTACTAGGTATCCTGAGGCTGAGGGACAATTAATACTCATAGGAATAAAAGCAGCAAAGGGAGTGTTTGGAATTTCTCCCAATAAAATTATTACTCCATACACTATGAATCAAATTGATGAATTAGCTAATGAGTTAAATACTTGGGCAATAATAATGTGTAAATCTAATGTTTTATTTGATAACCACTTACCATCTAATCTTTTATTGTCTTTTGGGTCATTGCATCCTGTAATTTTTCCAAAAATTACAAGAAAACTCCTATCATGAATGCTCCAAATATATTCACTGATGGGTCAAATAATGGTACAGCAGCAATAGTTACACCTGATCAAATTTTTACATTTTTAGGACCCCAAAAATCAGCTCAAAAGGTAGAGCTTAATGCAGTATTATAAGCTTTTGTGATGTTTAAAGATTCTGTGTTTAATTTATTTTCCAATAGTCAGTATATAGTTAATGCTATAGTATCTCTTGAAGATGCTGGTAGGATTTCCCCTTCCTCTACTGTTTTCTCTTTCCTTTACAGTATACAAAGTCTAATCTGGGACAGAAAATATCCATTCTTAATAGGACATATCTGGGCACATACAGGATTGCCTGGAGCCCTTAGTTTGGGCAATGATTTAGCAGGTAAAACTACACATGACATACATACATATTTTCTGTACACTAGAAGAAGTTATAAATTTTCATAAAAAGTTCATTATCAATGCTAATACTTTACAAAAGCATTTTAAAATAACTAAAGAACAAGCTAGACAAATAATAAAACAATGTCAAAATTGTGTGACCATTTTACCACATTTTAATCTTAGAGTCAATCGTAGAGGATTGATACCTTACCATATATGGCAGATGGATGTCACACACTTGCCAGAATTTGGAAAATTAAAATATTTGCATGTTACAGTTGATACTTCTTCTGGATTTTTGATGGGCTCCCTTCATGGGGGAAAAAAACTAAAGATGTTATAGCTCATTGCTTACAAAATTTTGCCACTGTGGTCATTCCAAAGCAGTTAAAAACTGATAATGCCCCCGGTTATACTTCTACCTCTTTTAAACCATTTTGCTCATCATTTGGCATTACTCATATATCAGGAAACCCATACAATCCACAGGGACAAGCCATAGTTGAAAGAGCTCATCACACTATTAAAATGTACTCATTAAAGTAAGAAGACAGAATTGGGAAGGGATATAAATTCCCCAAAGATAAACTTAAAATAACCCTTTTTACTCTAAACTTTTTAAATTTGGATTTTCAGGACTTAGTGCTGCAGAAAGGCATAAGTGTCCAAAAAATGTGTATAAGCCCGAGGTACTTTGGAAGGATATTCTAACAGGACAATGGAAAGGTCCTGACCCATTAATTTTCTGGAGTTGGAGGTCTGTTTGTGGGTTTCCACAGGAAGAACAGCAGCCGATTTGGATTCCAGAGAGATTAACTAAGATCCCGACCCAGTGATTGCCTGGAGTCGGGGGTCTGTTTATGTGTTTCCACAGGGAGAACAGCAGCCGATTTGGATTCCAGAGAGATTAACTGAAGCGATTTCGATAGACCAAAATAAGATGATTTGGCTCAAATCCATAACAGCTGATATCCAAAACTCCAGTTTGGCTATCCTTACATCTGCGACAGAACAGGGATGCTTTTTTCAATATCTATTTTATTATTGCCCTTTCTCAAATCATGAAGTTCTCTTTTGTTTTTTTGAGCTCATACAGACCTAGGTTAATGTTTTGCTTATCAGTTCTATTTTTTGACTGTAGAGTTTTTAAACATTGCAATGATGATTTCACATGTAAAATGTTATAAGGCCTTTACTATTATATTATGTGTTGTATGTATTTATTATGTGTGCACACTTGTGTTTTGTGTTATATATTTGAATGTGCGTATGTCCATATATCACATATGATGAGTGCTAATGAAATAATATATCCATTTTTTTTATTCACGTGAATTAAATTGTTTAATTTAAATTGGGTAAACAACTGTTCAGGATTGTTTTAATATGTGAAAAAATAGGAGGTTAACAGACGTGTTTGTTTACTTTCACTTTTCCTTTTCATTATATTTAATTATTCTCTTCAAGATAACGTAAATTGTTAAGAAAATTGTTTTCTTTTAGTGCCTTCAGGAATGTTACAGAATTTTTTCTTTAGCCATTATTGCCAGAATTCCTATCTTCATCCCAGTGCCGGTGAAGACAAAGATAAAATCAATCTACAGATTCTGCAATAGCCATCACTGAACTGCTTGTAGAACTTGCCTGGATTATGTATCACTTGTATGCATTGTGAACTCACTTGTATGCATTGTGAACTATCTGCTGGTGCAGCGAATTGTGGCAGTGTTGGGGTACTTATGCTGATGCTGTCATCAGTGATAGAATTTTTCCAATAGGAGCCATCAATTGACTTGGTGTATCTTCCCTATTCTCACTTGATAGAGGTCAGGAAACTTACAGAGGGAGGCGAAAGACTTCATCAGCAATGACTGCTCTTTTGGCAATTTTGGTTTTGGATGCACGCATGGGATTTTTCTTTAGATCTATCAGGTTCTGAGAATCAAAGCCACAACCTCACACAGGGCCAAGAGGCTGATTCAGACACATCCCTTTCCAAAGTAATTAAGCAAAGAGCCACAGGTGATGCCCATTCATTTTAATTAGAAAACTGTTTTCTTCAGGCTCCACAAAGGGGTGGCCTGAGGCAAAGACATTCCTAACATTCAGGGCAAGGGAACCATAGGTAAGCAAATTGCCCAAAGCAGGGTTTCTCCACTGAGACTTTTCTGGTTACACTGATCTCTGAGGTTTCTGAGATGTTCCCATTCCCTTCAGCTATCCAGTACATGGCTATGTCACAGAGTTTGGAGGTGGTACATATCTTGGACACAAAACCATGAGCCTATTCTGGAGAGAGGCCAGAAATCAGGAGGTGAACAGGAACTTAGGAAGATAGTAGGTGTTGTCTATCCATAAGGCAAGCCGCAGTCCATTCATAAAAAGGGCAGAATAAATGCCTGGAAGCTTCCTACTAGTCAGGACACCTCCATTGATGTATTCGCTTTTCTAATAACTACAACCACGGACACAGTGGATACACAGACATAGAAAAACTCGCCTTCTCAAATGACTTACTAGAAACAGTCAACTCCAAACCAAACAAACAACCTTTGCTACCTATTCTCAGAACATGAGACAAAACCACGAACTCACACCCACACCCACTAAGGCACCTCATTCCCACAACAAGGTCTGTGACTATCCGGAGTGTCCTCTGACTGGTGGACCATACTATGTTCCCCCAAAATGGCCTGTCCTTTATCAGATCAGGTCCCTTTTGCCAACTCTGTTAAGTTGTCAGGAGCCAGCAATGAGCCACTACCTGCTTCCTCAGGAAAGGCCCCTCTTCAGAGTTCTCCTAGCATTTGGTCATCCTCACATCAGGAGGTACCAAGAAAGACTGACTCTGTCCTTGGAAAATTCAAACAAGTGTGCCCACTGGGAATGGGACTGGCACTGGCTCTGGGTGGCTGGCTTCCTGGATCCCAAGTTCAGAGAGTTCCATCACCAAGGAAGTGAGGTAGGTCACTTCCTTCAGGAACTGAATGAGGTCAATACCTTGGCAACCACTTTGTCCTAACAGTTGTTTACAAGGGTCCCATGAGATGGAGGCTGCCCCTACTTTCTCTGACTCAGTCATAAGTTAGAATGGTATATCAACCACAGGCACCATGGAACAGCTCTCCACACAGGCCTGGTTTTGTCCATCTTCTCTACATTAAGAACAGAGCGACTGATTCAGACACAATACTTCATCCTGACCGGTTTTTTTGCCATGGAAGATGATTTTGTGCTCTCAGGTCCTTCATAGCTGCCTAAGTCTTCTCCAGGGATCATTTCTGCATGGACCTTTGAGGATTTCAGCAGGTGGAAGATCCCCTACATACCTGTATTGTAAGACCAACTCTGTCCCTGCTCTACTGTAAAGATAGATTGATGGAACAGTGTATGCTTAGGGTTAATAACAAGTTTGATTTGGCTTAGGAATCATTCTGTGCAATGAATAATGGTTTTGGGAACCTGCGATATTTACAAGAATATATAGGTGAAATATAAGTATGAACACAGAAATCTAGGTAAGATTTGATGCCCAGAAGTGCATTGGGCCCTTGATTGAAATACTCAGCTTTGAATTATATTCTGCACAGATGTCTCAGATAAATTGATATACAATGGCATAGGACCTTGTACCTTGGATGATTGAATGTCAAAAAGAACATCCAGTCAGAAGGATAGTCAGTAGGATTAGGAAGATATTCATAGGTTTAGAAAGCAGAGTGAGTATAGGATTTGAACCAAACGTTCTATAACAGTAGGGTTTCGGGTAGAGAATGAATGTAAATATCAACACATGTGAAGAGCCAGTCACATTGATGAACTCTGGAAAGTATGTAGGAAACCATATATCAATAGAGACATTAGGAAATCAGGCAAAGTATAAAGTACGTGATAGGATCAGGCATTTTCAACAGTGTTGAGGTTGAATATATAATCTTAGGAAGAAACAAATAAGTAGTCACCAATAAAATTGACATTTGATAGCATTAGGCAACCTGGACATAGATGTTTTTAGTAATCCATACTCACTTTCCATTTAGACTTCGGTACAAACATAAGTGTGACCTTTGCATTTTGTGAAAGAAGTCTCATGAAAAGACCAGTCATGAAACCCTGTGGAAAACATGTTTTCTGAATTAGGAAGTGATGAAAAGTAAAACAAAATGCCTATAAATTTCTGAACTAGTGAATTAAATATATATCCTATCATGTGCATTAACTGAAGAAAAAGAAATGTACCAGTATTGAATAAAAATGAATGACAAAATACACATCACGTCCCATAGGAATCTACTTGCATTGATATAAAACTGTGTCAGTTACTGCAGAAATATTAGGATTTGTATGCACCATTTACTGTTAGTTTTCAGTAATAGGAATCAAATATGTAGTTCAGGTGGATGAATATTTCTCAGAATAATCTTGTGAAAAGTTGATTATTAATCCACATACATGAATATGAATGAATTTACGGAGTGTATAATAAGACACATATATTTCATATTTTGAAAAATCTGTAGAGTGTGTGTGTATATATATATATAAACATACACACACACACACACACACACACACACACACGCACGCACAGAAACAGACATTAAAAAGTAGCAATATATCCCAATTGAAATTCACCACGAAATATATGTCATCCACAGATCCAAATAAATTTGTTTTACTGAACATGGATTCATGTATAATTTTATTGTACTAGGAAGCTCATCAATAGTTTGAATTTTCAGTTTCAACAGCGTTTAGGAGGAGTGATCTCTTCTCACAATTTGTGTCTGCCAAGTCAGCCACCTCACAAGAATGTACGTGTGGTACCAGGTAGGATTCTATATGTGCATATAAAATTACATGTGCTGAATAGGATACAGAGAAAGGTAGACAGGAATTCACATATTTGTTAACTTTAAAAACACATGGAGAACCATTTCAACAAAAAATTGACTAGATTTATAACTCCTACCCTATATAATGCAAAAGGCAATTCCAATGATACACCATTCCTCCTCTGAACTGCTTGTATTTCTATTCTGTTTGGGTTAATTTTCTCCATCATATTAGAATTAGTAGCCAGAGTCTAGTTGGCATGGGTTTGTGTCAGGGATTCAGTATTTTGAGTGAAAATTTGGAAAATGATTCCAATGTTTATGCAAATATATGCTACAAAAGTATCTTCCCACTCTCATCCATAACAATGCCTTGAGATTACCTTGGCCCCAAGTTAGACACAATTAGAGGAGAAGAGTTAGAAAATCTGTGAATACATATCTGGAATCAAATATGCTCACGAGTTCACAAACTTGGAGGTGGTAGAGGAGATTCCAAAAGTAAGGGACAGGGTAAACACTCCACAAACATGGAGCTCTGCTGGACTAAAGACTTCTTGAGGAACTGCCTCTGAGGTTGGGCACTTGAAATATATGTTGTAGTCAGGAGATTCAGCTTCCTTTGTAGTGAGACCATCAAATCTGGGTATGCTTCTATGTGACCTGGAATACATGATTTCTTATTTTCCAATAAACATGAGGAAGCTGTATTTAATTTTCTGTTTGTAGGTAAACTGTGGCCACTGGGGGCTAATAGTCTACTCTTGTGGACTCTGAAGCCATTTGGTCATCCTCCAGTTTTCCTGGTGTTGCTTGCTGCTGCACTGGGAATTTCGTATTTGCTTCACGAATTACAAGAAATTCACCTGGGACAAAGTGCTGGAGGGAGTTCTGTCACCTGTGGTGAGTCAGGGTCTGCAGAAGAATGTACCAACCAGGCTTCTATTCCACATAGCTTGCCTCCTTGACCATAGCAACCGGATTCTGAACATTGGCCTGAAACCTCTCCATATAACAAGATACCTTTACATAGAAGCGTCTGCTGGATGCATCATGTCAGTCACAAGCCAATTGGAAGCCAATGGCAGATCCACATGGCCCCACCACAGATGTTTTTTTTTTTATCACACACCTGCCCATCACTGCACTAGGCCCACTACTCAGCAGGGTCCAACTTCCTGGAATCTCTGTTATACACCATTTTCATGAAACTCAGTCAATCAAGTCACTGTCCTGCATAATCATGTTCAGCAACAGGACAACCAAAGTTTCTCCAGTGCCATCTGGTCATGGGAATTTCAAAAATTTCATGGTATTTATCTAGCAATTTTTCAAGGATGAAGTTGGCAGCATGTGGGTTTCAATTTATTCAGGGACCATTAAATGTTGTGGAAGTTCATTTCAAATGAAGTTCTGGAGAACTCTCACAGGCAAGGTTTCCCAAAGATTGGCCAAAGGGTCACATAAATCCAGGCCCATTGAGGTCTACAATGTAACGTCCATGTGTGTTTTGACTCTCAACTAAGACTGCCAAGTCGTTAAGAATAAAATCATGTGATATCAAGCCTGAGATTCCCAGTGGTCTCTGGAAAGCCACCCTGGGCCTAGATCTCAGTTTCCAAGGGTGACTCTCATGCTTGGCCTTCTGAAATCCCAACTCAATTCATGGCAATACTTCTCTAAGTTCAGTTCCTGTACTCAGTCTCTAAGGGAATCACACCACAGTTCAAACTCAGGTGGACTCAGTCATCCCTTTCAACTGCCACAAAAATAACCACAATTAATACCAAAACACTCCCACATGGCCCTCACCTTCTTCCATATAGACACTCATCATAACCTCTGACTGTAGATTTCTATGAGGAATGCAGCCCAAGACAGTGTCCAAAATACGCTTTCTTGCCCCTCATTTACCTAAATTCTGAGTGACCTGGACACCCTTCCTGTGAACCAGGAGTGATCAAATAGGCCTGCCGTTAATACTGATCCACTTCTCAAATTTGAGACCTACTGACTGTGGGGTTTAGATTCTTTATGTGAATTGGAGTCATGAGAAAACCCAACCACCTATGTGCTAGCCTCTGCAGGGAATTGAAGAACTCATTTGACCTAAAGGATCCCTATTCTCACTTGATTGATGTCAGAAACCTTACAGAAGAAGGCGAAAGACTTCATCCACAATGACTGCTCTTTTGCTATTTTGGTTTTGGATGCACACATGGGATCTTTCTTTAGATCCATCAGTTGCTGAGAATCTAAGCTACAGCCTAACACAGGGCCAAGACGCTGATTCAGACACATCTCTTTGCAAAGCAATTAAGCAAAGAGCCACAGCTGATGCCCATTCTTTTTTATTTGAAAAAGGTTTTCTTCAGACTTCACAAAGCGTTTTCCTTAGGCAAAGACCTTCCTGACATTCAGGGAAACAGAACAATAGGTAAGCAAAAGGCCCAAAGCAGGGTTTCTCCAATGAGACTTTACAGGTCACACTGGTATGTGAGTTTTCTGAGATGCTCGCCATTCACTTCAGTTATTCAGTACATGGCCATGTCACAGAGCATGGAGGTGGTACATATCTTGGATACAAAACCATAAGCCTATTATGGAGAGTGACCAGATTTCTGGAAGAAAACAGGAACTTAGGAAGATCGTAGGTGTTGCCCATCATTATGGCAAGCCGCATTCTATTTATAAATTGGGCAGCATGAATGCTGGTAAGCTTTCTAAAAGACAGGACACATCCATTGATGCTTTCTCTTTTCTAATATCTACAATCACGGACACAGTGGGATACAGCGACACAGAAACACTCGCATTGTCAAATGACTTACTAGAAACAATTCCCCCCAAACCAAACAAACCTCATTTTCTACCTCTTCTCAGAACATGAGCCAAAACCACAAACCCACACCCACACCCACAAAGGCACCTCTTTCCTCC